>NW_009629342.1:0-11471 GCF_000690535.1 Cariama cristata | reverse complement strand
CCTTACCTGTATACTTATACATAGCAAGCTGGTTCATGTCCTTTGTGGGTTGTGTTTTTGGTTTTTTTTTACTGGCAGAATTTCACAGGTTGCCATCACTTGGTCCTTAGTAGCTAGGTCTGCCAGATAACTGCAAGCAAATTGGATGCGATACTGTGACGGAATAGTTTGAAAAGGCTAACAGTTATAGAGGTGATAGGTATATTTGAATGAGGAAATTGGTGAAGTAATTTTATAGGAATTTTCATGTTTGGATTGTGTTTTTAAATGACCTGCAAATACACTGAGGGTGCATAAACATGGAGACTGGACTCCTAGGTATAAGTATTGCATTCAAACAGGTACTGTGACACTGCAGAGCTACTTGGATTCCTGATTTAATTTTGGTAATTAATCTTTTGTACAGGCTTGCCTAAAGCCTGCTTGCCACTTACTTGAAGAGCTGTAGCAGTGTTCAGTCTGTGAGTACCAGCCAGTGCAGAAGTTTTTTCTGATGCATTTGAGAGTCAGAACTGTAGCACAGTTCATAATGTAAACATGAATGGGTGCAGCTGATCTGGGCAAGGCATTTTACAATAATCTTCTAATTTAGTTTTTTAATTTTCAGTACCTCAAAATCTAAGGACAACACATCTTCAGCTACTCCTCCACCCGTGAGAAATGGCGGGCACGTGGGCACTGTCCAGAACCAGTCAACAAGTAGCACTAATCAGCTCTCTGTTAATCAGCCACAGAATGCGGCAGGTCCCAGTCCCCATTCAATGAGGAGAGGTGTGTGTTTCATTTCGTTTTCAAGCCACTTAAGTTCCAATTCTTTATGTACTGCAAAAATGCTTGCTAAAATAACTTTATCATTCTCTCTTCCTTTATTACAGATAAAGGTTTAGCTCACTTGCATTTCTCTAAGGCTTAGCTCTAAATGCATCTTTGACTTTTGGACTCTTTCATGAATACTAGTAGTAATGTTACGAATGCTGGTAGTAATGTTACCAATGCTGTTTAACAAACTCACTTGAAGGCTATTGATTAGTAAACCCGTGTACACATTTCCATAGTTTCCTATTGATATTTCTTTTATTTGATAATACACCATTTTATTTTGATAATGAACTTGAGTATTCTTTTGTGCTGCTAATTTCTTTCTTTCAGGAGTTTGGTTTCGCAGCACACAACCATGAAATCTCACCTCTTCTCTTCACAGCTGTTAAAAAGCCTGCACCAGCCCCTCCCAAGCCAGCCAACCCACCGCCGGGGCAGCCAGGAAGCCAAAGTCCTGCCCCAGCTGCTCAGCCACCTTCTGTCTCTCCAAAACCTCCTGCTAGAAGTTCTTCTCCTCCTGCTCAACATGCAAACCAAGGAGCAGCCCCGACCTCCACTTCCCAGGTTTCTGCACCTCGGAGATATTCCAGCAGCCTTTCCCCAATACAAGCTCCCAGCCATCCTCCCCCACAGCCCCCAACACAGGCTACTCCTCCACTGCAGCCCAAATCAAACAGTCAAGCATCTCCTCCTGCTGCACCCAGCAGTGAGCATGGACCAGAGCAGCCCTGTTACACTCCTCCGCAGACTCCAACACCACCTGATACACCCCCTCTAGGAAAACATAATGCTAGTTCCCCATCGTCACAGCCACAGCCATCTGCTCAAGAAACCTCCCAGTCTCACTCTCCACCTCAGAGTGGTACGCTGCCAAGGCCGCGGCCGGTACCAAAACCCAGAAATAGACCTAGTGTTCCCCCTCCGCCTCATCCTCCTTCTCAGCTGGCGGGAGATGGTATCAATGCAAATCCCACGCAAACAGCTTCCAAAATAGTAACAGGTGAGTGGATTCTTTTATATTTGGTGTCTCCTCAGGGAGTGGAAATGAATGCCTGTAGCTGTAAATTAATTTTAGGGATGAAAACTGAAAAGCACAAATAATAATTAAAATACTAAATTGCTTGTTTACAGTTAATATGTCCACCCGCCTCTTCTGGCATGAGGATTTGGGGCACTTCCTCAGTGAAGGTTTTCATTCCTGAGGCAGAAGGGTTTGGGGGGAAGCGTAGATTATCTTGCTTATTTTTTTTTCCCTGCTTTGGAAGCAAAACACTATTATAGCAGCCATCTCTCTAGGGCTTTCTCCAGGCTCAGCATCATGGTAGTCTCAATTACGCTTATACATCTGTTGCCAAAAAGCAAGTATTTGGAGGAGGAAGAAGATGTAGCCAAGGATAGTGTATTTCAGCACATACAGAAGATGAGAAAATGGCAAAAGTGGTCACTGATACATGTTCTAATAGACAAGATACTAACACAGTGAATGTTTTACCTTATGAGAACAGTCTTCTGATGTGCTTTTGAGTTAGACATCCAGAAACTGAAGAATCACATACACTGAACTGTATATCTTAGGTCAATGTCTAGATAGATCTTCATATTTTAAATGCAGCCGCCGCCTTCTGTTTTGAGACATTCGTGAAGTAAAGAGAAACTTTCTGTCTTCTCACAGGAACTTCATGAAGCTGGTAGTTACTGGTTTGATAGGGATAATGTTAATCAGGGAAAAAAATGTAGCTGCTGAAGACAGTCAAAACTAGCAGATCTTGAAATGTTCTCCTGCTGAGTCTCTGCTTACTTTAGGAAATTCGGAAGGAAGAGATAATAAATGTAGGAGACTAATGCTTTTAAATCTACTTATATTCAATAATAGTTAAAACTTTCTAATGACACTGCAGCTTCTCTATAATAAGACTAGTGTGTTGGAATACAAAGTGTAAATTCTGTTGCCTAACAGCTTTACCCCATGATGCCTTCACAGGTGGGGATGGTTACTGCGAATAAGGTTTGTACTTACCAGAAACATGCAATATAAGCTAAAATGCTCCTGCACAGCAATATTTTATTTGTAGCTTTATTTTGTATATGCGCTTTGGAATATGTGCTCTCTGTCAACTCTGTGTTAACCTCATTACTACATACCATTCTGTTTGTAAGAGATTTTTAAGACCTGTGCTGCTTAATTTTAATAGTCCTGTGAACATTAAGTTATTCCTTAAAACAAATTGTAAAAATAATTATAATGAAGTGAGTAACACTTCACACAAAGTCACCAGATCTACTAGTCCACAAACCAAGTGTGAAGCAGTCACCCCTTTAGAACAGGTTTGTTCTCATCAGTGCATGCAAATATTGAAGCTCATGTGTTTTCTTACAGTTCAGGGCTTTATGGTTGCATTTTAATGTAGCTTTCACTTTAGATTTTCAGTTATTTTTAACTACTTGGAACTTATTTGGCAAAATACATGTTCATGTGACTAAACCCCTTTGCAGAAAAGCACCCAGCAGCATCTGCATTCTGGCATGTTTGCATTTGCATTTTGTCAGCTCCAGCCTCGCTAATAGTACTAGTCTGTTCAGTCGCAGCTGCCAAACGACACATTAATAATCTTATTTTTCATATGTAATGGGTTAGAGATATGCTACCTTTTTAAGGTAACAACTGCATGATAGGCTGAAAAAGTTGAGGCTGCATTTCTGAATTATCTCAAGATTTGACTGCTTACAGGAAAGATACTAAAATCAGTATTGGATTGAGGAATCAAGCTAGAAGTACAATTTTCTTAAATTGGAGAAAGTAGCAGTAAATGAGCTGCTTGGGCAACTAAAAAGTAGCTTTGCTTTTTAAAATAACAGACTTTTCCTTATTGTACTTCTTTTTTGTCGGTATCTTTAAAATACAAGAGAAATTTATTTCAAAACTGAATTCAGAAATAAGGCTGGGGTCTGGATCTTTACAGCACTTACAAATAAGTTAAAAATGGGAACTGTGCTGATGAGTCAAACTTCAAGGAAGGACTTTACCTTAATTTCTAAGTCATGTTTCATAGGTTGACCATGTTTGTTTTCATTTTGGAATTTTTCTGGTTCTAAGAAGGTTGCTTTAATGATAGCAGACAAGCAGGGTTTGGTTTACCACAAGGTAACTGGAGAAATACTTGCCTTCTAAATACTACCCAGCTGGTATGCAGGGGGCTGCTTTTTTTGTGAGGGAGTTTAAGTTACACAGGGCAAGCATCTGCTGTAGGGGAGCAATTGGCACAACTAAGGCTGTATATGGACTGTGAATTACAACTTAGTGCTGACTCCTTTTCAGCTAAGTTACAGGCTGCAGGTACACAACTGTCCTGTAGTCTGGGTAAATATAAAAAAAAAAAAAAAAGTTGAAATCGATAGTATTGAAATCAGCAGTGTTGAAATGAAACAGCATTAAAACTGGAGAGACTTAATATCATTCCTTTCAAGTGCAAACCGTAGCAAATTGGCTGTGTAAGTTGTGTACAGTAAACAGCAGTATGAAAGCTGCCATGCAGGAAAACCGGTGAAGGAAAGCTGATGATGAAGGATTCTCTAGCAAAACCAGTAAAGGTACCTGGAGAATCTAGTATGTTTTGCAAAAAAGAAAAAAAACAAACCAACACGACCTTGGGGAACAGTTAAAGTGATACTTGGGCTTACCTACAGCAGTACACTCAGTACAGGATCATCCACCTTTTCCAGATCAATATTTTTTAAAAGGATTAATGTTCTGAATTAACACCACTGCATATTACATGACAGTATCTGCTCTAACATTTACACGTGCACATATAAGCACTTACTATAGACAGACTTAGCTATTTCACGTTGTGAATTAGATGTTTGTAATTTTAACCTTAAATAGTGGAGTGAGGGAAGATAGGTGGGAATAATGGAAGCCAAAATTAAGTTCCAAACTTCGTAATATCAGAACAGGAATTCTGAATTGTTTTCAGGATACTTTGAATTCCTTTGTCCATGTACTGGACTTTAGTAATGCCTCAAATTCTGTTTATGGTATTAAAGTAATAAGCCCTAGAAAAGAATATTCTAATCAAAAATTTTATTAAATAATCTAGATGTTTGACCTGCATTCTGTAGGAACTGTATTGGAAAGTTCAATGGTAAGGAAAAGGCATATGATTGGCCAACAATGTTGCTAATTCATAATCATGTGTGTGCTAATGCCCACTACTAACCGGTCACAAATAACACTGCTTGCTTGCATTATTGTTAGCGTGGCATGCAAAAAGAATGCTGTTTGATGCTCACTCTTACATTAACATACTAAAAGTATTGGAGACTAGAATGTGTAACGTTGTTCACATTTTGACTGGCCAGTTTCACATTGTACTTTTTCCATATACAGAAAATCCCATCTAGAAATCCATGTCTTTTATACAGAGGTTTGTTTTGTATTTGATGTAGCTGTACCATTGTTTGTCACAGATACTCCTTTCCTGTGTCATCTCACACTTTCAGTTACCTCCTTTTCCGATTCATCCTTCAATATGCAGTCGTGGTAGGGAGAACTTCTGTGCCTGCATCTAAAGTTGAAGTACACCTTTTGAACCGTACTTTAAGTGAAGGTCCAAAGGTAACAGTAGGTGCTGTTCGATGTTAGGGAGAGTCCGGTGCCTCTGCCACTTGGTTCTGTGCTCACCTCTTCTGAGGTCAAGCTCAGTGTGGAACATTTTGAGTAAGAGAAAAATGCAAGAAGAATTTGGGAACTCAACAATCACAGTTTCTTCTTTCATGTAGTGTTGCTTCTGTTAACAATAGTAAGAATGACTAAAAAAAATTTGAAGTTTAAATCAACTGACTTTAAAAGTACTTAAATTTTCATCTCTTGTAGAAACAGCAGTTACACAATATAGTGGGGATAAAGGAAAGCTGCTGATATTACAAAATTTGGTTTCATGGATCCAGGACTTACTTTAAACACATGAATGTGAGGCTAAGTGAAACGGTTTGGTTTTAAAGTAGCCCCAGTAATTATTTCTTTGTTGCCTTCAAAGGTCTATTGAACAGCGATTGTCTTGTAGGTGCCACAAGGCACTGTTCACTGGATGTAGCCCTGTAACCAGGACACTGACTCGCAAAATCAGAATGAGGGCTGGGGTGAGAAATCTATGTAAAAGATTTCCCCAGGTGGTGGTGTGTAACAAGTCGTAACATTACTGATGGTTTGTTCTGTGCGTTCTGGATGACTTCATTTACCACTGAAATGCTGTCTTAGCAGAATATGGTATTTCCCGAGACTGGTACAAGACTGGGGAGAAAATGTATAGTTCACACCTCACAAGAAATCATTAATCCTGGAATCATGTTTTTGGGAAAGTTGCAGCAATACAGATGTGAACACTTAAGTGTTTAATCAGTGTCAGGCCATAGTATGATGGAGTTCAGCTGCTGTATTAACAGTATCACTGCATACGAAATGAGTGCTGGCTGGCACTGGAGTAATGGGCTGAGAGAGAAGCAGGGGAGCCTGCACTTGGCACTTCAGTTCTGTCTGCTTTTGCTTCTTCCATGTCATTTAGCTCAGAAACTTTCAACTTGAACATTTATGAAGTAACTTCTGGGCTAAAGTCAAGACTTAATGCTTGAGATAGGAGTCAAAGTCTTTATAGGATGCCTGTCTGTGCCACCTGTGTTTAAAAGCAAGGCATTTATTTGGATTCTTTATTGATTTAAGTGATCTAAATTATTTTCTATTTGGAACGGATGCTGGCTTGCAGTAAGTGATCTTGTGGCATATTATAAATTAGCTTTCCAAAATACAGACTTAATATATTGTCTTTCAGTTATGTTTTTTTGAACTGTTACAGGTTTTTCTGGTCTCCTAACTACCAGGGCAGTCAGTCACTAGAAATGCAACATTTTGAAGTCCTTCTTGGACACCTTGGCTTGAACAAAATTCTCCTCCCCTCAGAAGAAGCAAGGAACACACGTTCCCTGTAACACACAGGAAAGGGGTTTAATCTGCATTTGGTTTAAATAATTTCTCTTCTTTTGACACCATACGTGTTCCTGTTGCTTCTGGAAGTCACAGGTGGTGGTTACCTGGCTGATGATTCAGGTGCCACATTTTTTTGCTGCATGGCCATTGTGTTTTGACATGAAAGTCTGGAGTAACGTATCGCTCTTAAAGGGGCATTGAGGGATCTGATACTAAATCATACTTGCTGTCTTCCATTCTTCAGAAATAAATGTTTTTGTTTTATTACGTACAAGACTTAAAAGAAGGTATGTAGGAGAAGCAACTCATAAGCTTTTTGGTTTGGCTTAGCCTTTTTGTGTCCATGTGTGCACGTGCACATGTGTGCCAGCCCTCTGTTTGCAAAGCCTTTGTTGATCTTTCCTTTCCCTTTTCTTTGTAAGGAGATGCACCAGAAATACAGTAGTGAGTGAGATGTCACTGTCCAGACTGCTAAACTTGCTATTCCGTTTTTTGTGCAGACTCTAATTCCAGTATTCAAGAACCACTTCAAAATCCTTCTTCAGAGCTTCTTACCGAGACAGCAAGCAGAGAACTGCACAACCACCTCGTGCTTGATATTGACAATGATACGGAAAGCACTGCTCTGTAATGGGAACTCCCAAACTTTTTAAAAGTTCCTCTCCTGGTGGGAAAACCAACATACCTAACAGTGAAAAGCTTCTTTTGATGATATGGCAAAACTGTGTAGAGTTGTGACTTGAGCATCATGGAGAAAGTGATTTAACCATTCAGAAGAAGTTTAATGATCTGTGTCTCAAGAGTGGTTTTCAAAATCTTGGATGGAAGGAATTAATTACTGCAGAAGCTTGCATAGGAAGCATAATTGCTGCTAATACAACAGATGGTATTAGCTGAAATTCCAAAAGAATAAGAAGCAGAACATTAGTTATTTAAAGTGCATGTATTATGGAAATAATCTTTTTAACGTCACGGTTAGACTTTCATTTCTAGTTCTTAGACATTACAAGGAGATGCCTTGCAAGAGACATTCCCTCACTGATTTGCTGCCGATTCTTTTTAAAACATGAACCAAAAAATGCCAGAGTGCTGGTGGTGACTGCTGGTTATCAGTTGCCTTGTCAAAACTGTGGATGTATTCTAGTGCCTTGAAGGACTGTCACTGTAGAAGGAAACTTACTGTATCTTTAATCATTTCATTGCTACTTAATGATCAGTACTTAATACTTATTTCATAGTTATTTGTATTAACCAAGCCTGCTTTTGTTTATGTGAAACTTGCAACTGTTTCAAGATGAAACTGTGGAAGTGTTTTTTCGTGCTTTCATTGAAAATGCTTGAATTTTGAAAGAACTTTGAAGCAGCTGTTTGGATTCATCAGTTGGGTGAACATTTATAAAATTAAAGATTGTCTTTTGTCAACTTAAGGCATCTTTATTCCAGTTTGTGAGTAATATTGCTTCCAGTGGACACTGAGGGTTACACAATCATTCCCTGGGCTTTGTAGCTCATGAGCTGCTGGCTGCTCAGCTTGTTCTTTTAAGGAAGGGAAAATGACCCCTGTTAGTGGGTGTAGATCTGCTTTCCTCTGTCACTATGCTTAGCACTGTAAGAAATTATTGTAAGTCAAAATTCAGTGTTAAGAGCCACAAATTCTAGTTCTGTGAGTAACTTCGTTGTTTATCTCTAAAACTGTATGCAGTGTACCTGAATCCAGGGCAGGTTGTGAAGGACTTAAATTCTCAGAAAATCTTCTGGACTTGCACATTCTTCAGCATTAAACAAATAGTTAATAGTCTCTGCCGGGATGAGCAGCTTGGGTGCAAGAGTGTGTACGCTCCCATTCATATCCTCACTGTCATCCTGGATAATAAACAGCGTATTTCATTGCACTTACACTGAGAGCACAGGGCTGTGACGCAGTTAAAGTTGAGGAAATTTGCCCAAAACATCAGGGCTGGAGTTACTCCCTTGTTTACCAAACACAACCGTGTCCTCTGTTCCTAGGAGTGCCTGGCAGTGGGTAGGGGTAGGAGGCAAGGGAGGGCATCAGCTTCGGGAGTGACTCACTTAGCTTTAAGCTATGTTGATGCAGTTGATGAGTTAAGTGGCTGCACAAAATAACGCTACAGAGGTCTAGAAAGAAACTTGGAATAAAATGAGGAGGTTTTGTAATGCTTTAACACTGCTGCTAGAATCTGCTCATTGTATATGCTTGTAAACACTGCTTGAAGGACAAGTGCAGCTGCTTGCTTGTGTGGTTTGGGGAGAGGTAAATTAGGTAGATTTTTTTACAGCCCAGTTATTTGAAGTTTACCTCAAAACTTTGAATACAGGCTCCTAGTTTGAGTAGGAGGCTAAAGCACTCTGTGACCACCTCTGCCGTGGACTGTGATTGCGTTGGGTCTTGCGGACGTGTCATGGGAGATATTGCTGTTTCCACATACCAGTTTGGGAACAGTCTGGTGGGGATGTTATGTGCCACCACTAAAACTTCAATTTCCTGGAGTAAAGCACTGCGTGGAGAGAGAGTGAATTCCATCCTGAAGTACAGCAAGGAGTTCTTATCAGATGGTCAAGTTTCATGAACTAAGCAGTGAGTTGTTTGTATTCCGAGAGCTATGCTAGAGGATTGTACGCATACAGCATGGTGCACTCCTCCCACCCCAGCCGGCAGAAACCTTTGCTAACGGTACTCTGAGGTACCGTGCAAGAGCAGACTGGTTGGATGTGAGGGTAAGAGATGAGCAGTAGGAATTTAGTAAGCAAATGCAGGAGTGTGATGGTAGCTTGCTTTGATAGGAATCCCATTCACAGTGAGGAAAACGATGCAGCTTTCATGAACCTGGATTTCAGTGAATGAATACGGGGTGCTTAGAGAAACACTCGGGTTAAGCTGAAGACAGTAATTGGCTGAACTCTGTGGGACTGGTTGGGCAGTGCTGAAAGGGCAAATAGCAGGCTGGAGGCTGGAAGGCAGACACTAATACTCTAAAGGTAATTTCTGGAATTCCAGTACGTACATTTACAACTGTTTACAAAGCAGAGTACGGAAATCATACAGCTGACTATTAAGGAAGGAATTTTCCTATTTTCTAAAAGCTATGAAGGCTGTTGACAGTTGAAGTCTTGGTGTTTTGAAGGTGGACTCCAAGGCAGAGGGCTGGGCCAGAGCCTCCTGACTGCATCCAGAAAAGATGGGTCATGGTGACTGGAAAACGTCAGCTCCTCTGTGGTCAACAGGTATTCAGTGGGAGAATAAAAGCTTGATATAATCATAGCTAATGTTCAGTTTAACCTCAAGGAAGCATTGTACCACTTCTGTTAAAATTTTGTTGCATCTAAGGTAATATGAAATACTTACCTATGACCTTGATTTTGGAGAGAAGCTAAATCTCGGATGATGAGGTGGATTGTGCTACTGCAAGACTGCAGAGAAAAGGGTAGAATTTTTACAGGATTGCGTATTACAAACTAATTTGTGAATGTAAAAGTAATTCATCAGCTACATGGACTTTCCCTTTGAGTCACAGGTGCCGAGGACAATGCGCCTTGTTCCTATCACATCTGACAGAACACGTCATCTAATTCTGTCAGAATAACGTTCTGGTGCAATCATCTGAAGCATTGGGTGGAATAAATCCCAGAGGTAAGCTACTGAACCCACCACAGCATTATTCAGGTCTTTAAGCCTATGTGTGGACTAAGAGATGCTTATACTTTTGTAGTTAGCTGGATCTTAGAAGCCAAATTAGTACAAAGATGAATCAAGGTTACTTGGTCCCACTAGGAATTCATGTAACTTACCTCTACTACATATAGCTGGAGTAGAGAACTAGCAGACCTGAGACTTTTTCTCTTAAGTGACCTTCTAATGCATTTTCAAACAATCCTCTGTGATAACCTTGTTTCAAAAGAAAAACTGGCCGTTTGTCAAACGTTTTATAGTGATTGTTGCAGGAAATTAGTGGTGTGTGGTCTGTTCTGTGCGCTGTCTGCTGCCACAGACAACAGATTGACAGATCATGCTTTTGTTATTCAGAAGAAACACGAAAGCGTTGCTGCCATGGGAATCGCCTCTTGACATATGCACCATGCTCCTAAAACTGCACCAAACCCTGCAGCATTTCAGTAGCTGAAGTCTAAAATCGCCATTAGCGTTTGTTTACTCTAAAGATGTAGTTCCATCGTCACTGTTGCTGTAGATAGATCTCCTGAAGGCCCCAAAGGTAGAGCACTTCGGAAGTCTGGCATGCGCAGGTGAATCCTTGCCTCTGCTCGACACTGGGACTAGCTGATGCAGGTGGTTACAAAAAAATAAAATTGTCTTAATGTATCCCACTTGTCAGACAAAACATTTGGTATACCTTAGTTGCTTGAGAAAGTCATACGTAAAGTTGGTTGCAAACCCAATAGACTTTAAAGTCTCTTTGCTCTAGTTTCTAATAGTTGTGTTTAATTTGCTTAGGAAGGGTTCCCAAGTGACAATTCTCTTTATATGGTTTAACAAAATAGTATGTTATTTATGGGCTACTACGAGGCATGTATGTATCACCGCTCCACGCTGCCCGTGACGTTACTCCGTGCACATGCAGCGCCATAAGCTTTCGTAGGTGATGTTTGCTACAGCCGTGCAATGTGTCTCGTAGTCTAAGAAATGTTAGGAGAGACG
>NW_009629341.1:176090-210133 GCF_000690535.1 Cariama cristata | reverse complement strand
TTTCTTTTTCTTTTTTTCTTTTTCTTTTTATCTTTCTCTTTTTCTTTCTAGTTGCCCTTTCATTTTTTCTTTTTTCCTTTTTTTCCTTTTCCTTTTCCTTTTTCACCAAGAAGGAGTATGAATTTTTATCCTACCTTACACAGCCTGGGTTACAACACTTCCAGAAAGACTCACAAAGCGCCTGAGTCCACCCACCCCAGTAACAGTCCCCTCACAGAGACCAGAGCTGGAGAGGACCATAAGCCCAACCAGCGCAGGGTCCAAGCAAGGGCAGAAGCAGCTTTCACCAGCAGTGTGCAGTGGCTGAGCTGCACCTGCCTGGAAATAAACAGGTGCGGGCCTCTGGGGCTGTCTGCATGACATTTTCCAGTGGCTCAATAATCCATGACAGAAGAAGAACAAAAGAAACACAAGAGGAGACTCTACAGGTCTTGTAGAGCTCTCTGGATTTACATATTTTGCCCCAATCTGTATGTTTGGAGGTACATAGCCCTCTCCTTTCTCTTAGCTGTAGAGTTTTATGTGTGGAACAAGTCAAAAGAAGGGTGTCTCCTGATGGTTGCATTGAATACCCCACCCAATGTGCCTGCAAGCACACAGGATCCCGTGGGTTGTGCCAGGAGACTAAAGTGCCCATCTGGAAATGGCCAGAGGTGCAGTGCTGGCTCCACATCTGTCCTCTGCAGAATGACAGTGATATGCGGTGGAGTCTTGCATAAAATGCTGAGACCTCTAAAAAGATGTTTTCCATCCAATGAATAGAAATGAGACATTTGGTTATGCAACCAACACCCATCCTAATGCTGGTATTTATAATGACTTATTTGATTGTGGATGCTCAAAAAAAGACCCATGTTATGAGCCGTTTGGTTGAGAGAGTGGAACCACAGAGCCAAGGATGCAGCAATACATCAGGAGGACCTGAGATCTGAGCAAAGTTTTCAAACAGGGATTGGCAGATGATGAACCTCAGTACATGATCCCTCATGTAAGAATTAACATGAAATCACCTCGGTTTTATGCTGACTGCTGCAGCGTGCACTGATATACTTGGAGTAGAAATTTTCTTAGCATGCTGAAGAGTAGAGGCATGGGCTGGAAGAGGTCCCTGAAGCCAGTTCCTACTGCTAGAGGTGACTTGGTCACAGAAACCAAAGCTGCCCAGAATGGGTGAAGCCCCATTTTGAAATGCTGCGGTCATTGCTCAGCTTTGAAACTTTCTTCTAAATTGTCAGGCTAAATTTGCTCATACCCATTTGTCCTTAGACCAATATTGCTCTTCACCTGAAATAGCTTTTCTCTGTTCCTGGGATGTCCCATCCATCTTCCTGCCCTCCTCAGTGCATCGCAGATAGAAATCAAAGCACCTCCATCAGCTGATCCCTGCTCTTCTCTCACCTGGCAGCCTGACCATTTGGATCCCCTCTGACCTCGTCCTCACTTCTTTCATTCTGAGTTCATCCCTCACCACTCAGGATCAACCTGTACCTTTCTCAGGCACTGGAAACTTGATTAGTCTGCATTATTTAATGGTGAGGGCCACAGCACAGTATCTCCAATGCCATGCATCCTTCTATTGGCATCAGGAGAGACTGAAGGGGAGCCTTGCTTGTCTCCTGGATGAAATTCTGGCCATGGGAGGGAAATTTATACGGAAGAGTGGAAGTTCTTATTTTGCCAAATTCTTCTGACAGCTGTCTTTCAGCACCGCACTTCCCCGCTGGCCCCATGCGATGCTGCAGGGTTTGTGCAGTCACACGCTGCTCAGCTCGTGGAAGGGATGCAGACACATTTACGGAGCAGCGAAGGAGTTTGAGGGCTGCTGTCCATGCCAGCCTGCCCTCAGAGTAAATGTCCTCAGGTATTCCTGGTCCAGCCCCTGTTGCTTGCACTGAAAGCTTCCCTTTAAGAGAGTATCCAGTATCAGCAGATAGCCTTTATATCATGCATTTATATGGTAATGGAGTGTTCCAGTAGGTTACTTGGCAAGTGTTAAACGTGTTTGGGAACAGAACCATAGGAAATATCATTTCCACAAATCTGCCAAATTATGTATGAAAAGGTCCCTCTGAGAGGATAAGGATAAACAAGACAACGCATTTTTAGTTTTGAGGCAGACCTTTCTGAGCTGAGATACTTGTTCAAGTTGACTAGTACTGGTTTGCTTTGCCCATTCGACATACCTGTGTCTGTCCGAGCTGCCCTAGTGCTGAGGCCAGTATTAAACCTGGGAGTTTATGCCCCGTTTCCAGCTGCAGCCTTGGTCCTTGCAGGTTTTTGGTGATGCTGACAGGACACCTGAACCTGCACCTGGGCAAGGTGCTGCAGCCGTTCAGGTAGATGCAGCTCCAGGTTGCAGCGAGTGAGTTTGATCTTGGGATGCTGAACTGTTTTGCTGAGATTGAGAATAACCAAGTGAAATATTTTGACACTTTCAATTGGAATATGTTGGGGGGGGGCGTTTCCATTAGATGAAAAATGTAGTTATTTTGACACTTTGTTGCAATTTGCAGCAAAAAAACAAGCGTAAGAATAGCAGATGGAGGGATGGAAATTTCCATTTTTTTAAACAGACATAGTAGTTATGAGACTCACTTAACAGTTCACTCAAGGACGTGCTATTTGCAGCTTTTAGATCATTCAGTTTGTACTTTGGTGCCCAAACCTGCAATTAAGTGAATGAGATGACTTGCAAGATTTCAGATGGTGATATTTCTTCTCTTATCATACTAATGAAAATAACCATATAGGACTCTGATTGTAACTACTGTGCGCTTAGGGTATGGTAGTTACCATGTAATTACAAAATTCATTATGGTGATATTTATACTCCATGAAATAACCTGAAACCATCTGCAGTGCCCAAGGGTAGGTAGTGGACACTGATGGCTCAGGCTGAATTTATTTCTCGGAGAATCGTGATTCATTCTCATTCAGGAAGCAAAACAAAAATAATGATGGTTGCCTCTAGTTACCAGTCAGAGGGAAATCATCTGTAAATAAACCTGCTACTGAACATGGAGAAGGGATGAGCCAGGGAAGGGAGCACAAGGTCAGGTTCCCGCTTGCCCAGGGCAACCGGGAGTGCGGAGGGGTGTTTTGAAGGGAAGGGCTGGAGGGGGTGCGATGTGAGCGAGTGGGCGAGGACGACTGTTCTGGATGCAGATGGAGAGAGTTCTCTGGATGCAGATGGAGAGAGTCAACGACTTGCTAGGCTGGGTGTCAGGTCTGACTCTGACAGTTATCTTGTTGGTGCCCTTCAGAAAGGCAATGAAAAAAAATCATCCTTTTCCCTGAATTTTCCTTCCTTTCTTCCCAGAGGAGTGTGGGGGTACTTGGGTGATCATGGGCTGCGTAATATGGAAGCTGTAAGATGCAACTGTTAAATGTGAGGAAAGAGGGGGAATAAATTAAAAACACACACCCCCCCATATGCAGCTTTTGAATGCTCAAATAACTCTGAGAAGTGAGTGCTGTGCTCTTGGCTCTCATGGAATATAAATCCTTACCTGGGGAAAAACATTGGGCTACACTTTCCTGAGAAATGTGCCTTCAAACCCAGCTCACCATACTTGCCTTGGCCCAGCTGACTCTGAGGCGAGAGCCCTTCTACTCCAAAATCTTGGGCGATTTGCACAGTGCTCCTTCCTCCTTGCTGTACTTTTTGTCCAGGCAGTTCTTTCCAGCCTTGTATCATTTCAGAATTTAATTAGTGTTGTGGCCGGTCCCTCTTTGAGATCATTAACAAAGTTGTTACTTAGGATGAGGCCAGATGCTGATCCCTTCTCTCCCCCTTTGTTCACTTGAACAATGTTCAGCATTAAGCATCGTATATGGTCCACCTGACAAAGTCTCTTTCTCTGTAGCAGCGTTGCTTGCTGGTACCATTTGAATTAATTCTGGGAGTGAGATGGTTTAGTGCTAATAGTCACCAGCTGTCAGGTGAGCACTTTTATATTGAAATCACCTGGCATAGAGGAGCAGTATCGCTGTTCGCAGGGGCTGGAGAAACTGAGGCATGGAGAAGAGCACTTGGATCCTAGCCTAGGCTCCTTGAGAAGTGACGTTTCCTGAGGCTTAGGCCAGCACCATCACCAGCAAAATGGGCTACTTTCTGTTCTCTACATCTATGTTTTCTCTTCTTTTTTTCCTTGTTATCCTCTAATATAGTTCTGTGTCAACTGCCTACATTCAGGAGTAAAAGAAGATGCTATATAGTGGAAAGGGGAATAAATATTAGTATTTGCCAACAGCTCAGGGGAGGTGTAATCTGAGTATACACGTTTGGTTGGGTGTAGAGGCTCTGCTGCCATCCAAACTGGGCAAGGGGAAAGGGAGCTGCTGGGGCAGCATCACTTTGACACCCACTCCCCCTGTTATCTTCACTCTTCCTTTTAAAAACAAAATAGGGTCTACTCTTCTTGATCAAGGTAAAGCACCTCTATGCAGAGCAACTTCCAGTGGAAGTGGAGGAGGTCTCAAAGCTTCTCCCAAGCCCTGGCAATATCTTTGTTGATTTACTCCATGGACCACGTCCGCTCCCAGTTCTGAGCCAGGAGCATCAGTTGCCATGGTGACTTCTTTGGGAAAGTCATATGGGGAAAGTGCTGATGTATTTTTAGCTTTAGGTAATGAAATTTAACAGCTGGAAATAAAGGTGAGGGCCAGCCAGGGTGCCACAGGTTCATGGACTGCTGTTTGGGATCGGCTCTTTGGCAGCGCTGGCAGGGAGAGCTGGTGGGGCTGCATTTGGGAAGGATGCTCAGGCCTGTGGCTCACACTCTGGGTGCTGTGCAGGACAGCACCTGCGAGTACATCGAAGGAGAAAGAATCACTGTAAAGGAAAACTGATAAGGAGGTGGTGTTACATGTAAAGATAAAGAGGAGGCACTGACTGAGGTCATAACTGCTGCGTGTACAGTGTGTTCAACCTATAAATAGCTCCTCAAATATACCTCTGCACAAGTGGTATTTATAGAGTGATGAGTGAAAAAAAGCTCCATTTGGTTTCAGGAGTTGGTGTGTGAAGGATGTTTCAGATTTGGTCAAAAGTTCAGATTTCTGAGAGGTACGGAACAGAGCTGGACCCCAAATGTGTGGGGTTTTATCCTCTCAACACTCAAAGGTTGCTGTGCAGTTAAATGCGCCTTCTGAAATCAGTGTATCTGGAGGGGATACTCACTAGCTGTTGGCATTTAGATATCCTGCAGCGGAGCCCCTATACAGGCATAATTTATCCATGTAGTATGGATCAGTCTAACTTGCATGTAAACTTTTCTGAAGGTAGATTTCTATTTTATTTTCTAAAATACTTTCTCGGTTCTCTGCAATATTTTTAGTTCTTTCGTCTTCAGCTGTCAAAAGTTTATTTTAAAATTAATTGATTTCGGTGTAATATTTACTGCACTTTAGCTTTCAACACAGCATATGAAAATAGATTTCACTGCAGTTGGCGGTGTCTATTGGGATTCATTCCTACTCCAAAGGCTCTTTGCATTATGTACCGATACTTCCAGCCAAGCTTGCTTTGAACAGCCTCACCATCTTTTCATACCACCGAGCTTAAACCAGCTTGGGTTGGCAGGGAGACAAGGTGACACCTTTAAGTTTAAAGAAGCCACGGTTGATGCAAACCTGAATCCAAAGCGTAGATATTACAGATCTGGCCCAATATCCATTGGAATTAATAAGATTTTCCCTTTTTGCATCAGTGGGATCTTTGGTTGGATTAAAATTTGATCATATCTCATTATGATAACCACAACTTCGGTGAAGATTAAACGGTAGGTCGTGGAGGTGCCCTGGCCCTGGCACATTACCAGGTTATTACAGATGGCAGATGCAGAAATTGGAGCAGACTTTGCTAACGGACTGGTGTTGTCAAGGGAGGTGGTGAACTTTGATGTGAGGTGATTTAGAAGCAGCCTTTGAATTGTAAAGCTTTAAATAACCTGTTAGCAAAGACGTCACTGAAACTATTTCTTGGTGGGTTATGATGCTCCCAGCTTTTTCCTGGGAGCACCGAGGACCATTCGTTACCTTTCACGTAGCCCCTTTGCAGGGGGCTGGTGCCCCTCTTACGCCTGGGGAGCAGAGGGAGGTGACATGCTGGCAGTCCATGGCAGGACCGAGAATATTTTCTTGTCTGAAGCTCAATGCCTGAACTACCTAGGGATGGCCAAACGTTTTCCATCCGCTGTATTTCCTGATAGAGAATAGAGCACTTTTTAATTAGTTGTTGTTTTTTTTTTTCCCAAAAAAACCCTGCTGAGTTTTCCCTCCCACTTCTCCAATGAAATGCTTTCACGTGAAGATTAAACTTCTCTAAGCAAAGTTGCAGCAGGCCCCAGCATGCTGGTTTTTCATATATCCTCCTTCCCAAAAGCGATATGATAAAGCATCCTGTGTTTTCCTCTCCACAGCATGGGGCAAAGACCATTTAACCAAAACTAAGAAATCAGCACCTCTTTCTCTCCCCACCTCCAACCAAACCCTTTCAAGCAAACAGGCTCCTAGCTGGCTGAAATGTTAAAATTTCTCTGTTTGGCATTTGCAACAGTCAGATCTGGGGAGCTTGGTGGTGAGGTTTCAAGATGAGAGGTCTGTGGGGAGCGGGAAACGTGCAGAGCCGTCGAGGTGGCAAAACTGCGGGGGTCCTTCGGTGTGCTGCATGAGTGGAGAGCGGCTGTTAAAGGCTGGAGGGATATGCCAGAATTAAAAAGCAAAACAAAGTCAGATGTCAGAAGTTGAGCCAGGCTGAGGAAGAATGATGGAAGTGGTTCCTTTGATGCTGTCAGCATTTTTATTGATCTGAGGCTGTTTATTGCTGTATAAATTAAAGGAAATCTGTAAAGAGGAGTGAGAGATGCAAATTACCCGGATATGGTTTAAAAGATGTACCTCTGTATTTATCGGACAAGGGAGAACGTGCACATCCAGGCTTTGCTAGAGCTCCGTACCCCGCAGAGGAGGCAGTCAGCACCCAGCTGTTCCTGTTCATGTAGTTTTGTTGGGAAAAGTTAGAACTTGGTCTGCCCGTGTGACATAGAGTAAATCTGCCTTGCAGACATGCTGAGGGGCTTGGAGAAAGGCTGCTGGAGAAGCTCCTGGGGCTGGGGTTTGCTGTGCAGTCGTATGCAGGGAGACTTTACTGTAGATCAGGATGGTTCACCCACAGCAACTCAGGACAGATGTTGCAGAAAGAAACGGAGTTCAATGTGTAATGAATAAATAATTTTGCAATGATATTTAGCACAGAAAATAAGCAGCGGGTATGTGGATGCTATTGTATGTATCTATTTACGTAGAGAGGCATGCATGGCTGCATATACACGTGTGTATGAATATATCATGATTACACTGACTTGAAATGATCAACTGTGCATCGTTAACATTAGAAGAGGCAATGTATGCTGCTTCTGTGTCCCATGTGTGCAAATGCATTGACCAGGGAGTCCTCCACCATAACAACTCCTCTCTTCTTCCTTCTCCTTTACAGAAATCCGTGAAGCTTTCCGGGTGCTGGACAGAGATGGGAATGGCTTTATATCCAAGCAGGAGCTGGGCATGGCAATGCGTTCCTTGGGATACATGCCCAGTGAGGTGGAGCTGGCGATTATCATGCAACGCCTTGACATGGATGGTGAGTCCTCACTGTTGGTTCTTCTCTGTTACTGGTGGAGGGAGGGCTTTCCCAGTGCATCACAGCCCGTGTTTTTGGCTCAAATAATTTACAGTCACCAAGGAAGGCATGGAGGGGAAGCTGTGAAACTTTGCCTTTTACCACAGCAAGGAAAGGGCAGACGACTGTGAGTTGTCAACCTCCCATAGACAAACCTGCCTCTCAGGCAACCCACACAAGGGAGATGGAGCATCTTTTATTTGACCAGCTGATACAGCTGGGTGAAGATAGACCAGCGCCTGCAAACTTTCTCTGCCAAGTTGCAAATGGTCTTTTGCAAGACTGTTGTAACCTTTCTCTTCACCTTCCTGAGCAGCATCTGGCCCAGTGATGCTCACTGGCAGATGACCTGAGCACCCAACCAAGCAGAGCTGTGGTCCTGTGGCTTCACCGCTCCTTGCAAGTAAAAGATGCTGTGGATAGGAGCTGTGCTGTGTTGTAAGGAAGTGTTGATGGTTTTTGAAGGAGAACTTTAGAAGGGTAGAATAATTTTGAGCAAAGTCCTGCTGTGAGAGCTCGTCAAACGATTCCTAAGAGGTAATAAAAGAAACAGAACCCACCATTAACAGGAAGAGAGAAATGCAGCATCAGGATGCTGGAGCCAGGGAGGACTTTTTAACTGCTGCAGAGCTACAATCAGAGCTGATCACAGTGAGCTGGCTGTCTTTAAAATGTCCTTGGTCAGAGCAGGAAGAGAGACTTTCCTGATGCCTGAAATGTGCGGGGAAGCTGGGGTGCTGATCCAACATTCTCACAGCCTTCTGCAGGCAGCCATGGCAGGGTGGAAACACTGTGCAAAGTTAGGTGAAATCACGTCAAACCAGAGTGCTGGATGCAGCCCTGGTCCGAAGGGCAAGTCGATGAGACACCAGCATCCTTGGGGAGACTGTTGAGAGCAGAGACCATGGGAGATGGTGGCAGCGGGAGTGAAGCTCTCCTACCTCCCTGGGGATATCCGAGTTGAATGCCCCCATGAGATGCACAGTACAACTATATTCATCATGCCAGGGGAAGCAGGGAACAGGCTGACAGCCTGCTCGAGGGTGTTCGGCATTTCTCCTAGACGGGGAGACAAAGTGGTGCAAAACCTGGCGGACAGAGGAGATCAGTTGGTGAAATGATCTCATTCCTAAAAGAAAAAAAAAAAAATCCATCACTTTTAAAGGCATTTTCTCCAAAAATTGTTTGCACCTTTTTATGTTCTGTTGGCCTTTCCTAGCAGACCAGGTGATTTCTCTTTAGGTTTTGCAAAGACCAGACTCAGCATGATGCCAATTCATGGGGTCTTTTACTGAAACTCTGTGCTTTTTTGGAAAAAGAGTGCTGTGGACTTGGCTTTCAGTTTTGGTTCATCTCCAGTTGTTCCCTGACTCTTGGTCTCACAGACTTGAGACTTTGGCACTCTTTCATATACACTCCTAGTGTGCAGGGACCTGTAACCGGAGAGGTGGAGTTAAAATGTAGAGTAATGGTCTGCAGATGGAAGGTGTTAAATTCCGGTTTGAGACTTTTCAGAAAGCTCAATGTGTTTTCTGCAGAGCTGGGAGGTGATCCTCCGTCTCTTCCAGCTCAACAGTTCCAACAGCTCCAATGATCCAGTCTGGGTGTACTGGATGTTTTTAGTGTCCTTATGTCTCAGCTGCCTGTTGTTGCAGTATTTTGAGCTGAGGGTTTAGGGGCTGGACACAAGTCTGTGCTATATGAAGGTCAAATGGGCCATACATTAAAAAAAGACAGCGTAATGGGAAATTCCATAGGCACTGAGCAAATAGGGGAATGTTATGTGAAAGATTTACCTTGCCTGCAAATTGAAGTAATGCTATATGTCTTGAATTAATATTATATCCTTACGGCTACTTTTTCTGCAATGGTTTGTCTTCATTTTTTTCTGGAATTTAATTTGAAATGTGTAGTGAGAACCAGCAATAGCTTCCTCCTTCCTCTCCCACTGTGCGTGAGCATCATTCGGTAGCAGGGCTTGAACCCAGTGAGCTCCCGGGGATGTCAGTCGTGCCCTGCGCTCCCAGGGACAGCCTTACCCTCCTTCCCATATACTCCTGTTGAGGGTTGCCGAATTTTTCCAAGGCTTTGGCTCAGCATCAGGTGGGTGGAAAGCTCAGCTGGACAAAAGGTCACGTTCAAGAAGGAGTCCCCTGTGGTCAGGAAAACTGGGGGGAGGTGGTAATCCTTCTGCGCATCTCCCAGCACCTGACATGAATTACGATGTGATGGCAGGTAGCATAGCCAGACGTCCATTTCTCCACGCAAGGCTGCTGCCAGTGTCTGCTAATAGTGAGGTAATACAATTGGCAGTCGTTTATATTTAATCTGAACCAGCCTGAACAGACCTAGAGCAAACATACGGTTTCCATCAGAAATTACCTTGGGAGTGCATTCGCATTGCAGGATGGCAGAGTGACTGTATCTGCCATGGCTTATTTAACTGATGGGCTTCAAATAATGAGCAACTGGAGCTGGTCTGAATTTGTTTTTCATTGCAAACCCTGTTTTCTGTAGGGATACAGAAGGAGGCTCAGCCTTGTCAGGCTGAGGAGATATTCACACTGTGGGAGCAGGATTACTAGGTTGGACAAAACATGTTTTAAGAGGAGCATATGCAATGTATGCTTGAGTGGTTTTGTGGTTGAGCATAAACTGATATGGCAAGAGCATTTCACACCTGTGTGTCACCTTCTGCCACAAAAGATCTCACCGAGCTCAGTGAATAACGCAGGGATCAACTCCAGAGATGCCCAAGGACAGTTGCTTCTGGGGCTGTAGTGTGCAGCTGTTCAGTAACACACAGTAACCCTCCAAATCAGAGCAGAAATAAGGGTGCATTTTATAATTCATTGCATTTGAAGGCAAAATGTAGTTAGTTAGAAAATGCTGCTTGAACTTCAGTGAAAATGGCAATTGCACAGCTTGGCTTTTGCCCAGGAACTCTTCACAGGTGTCATATCGCTTTTAATGCCTCCATGGCTCTTGAGTGCTACCATCAGCCTTCCTTCACAGGTGACATGCCAGCAGCCCTGGCATTGACAGGGTGGAAATGAGTGCAGCGAGTGGGTTTGCCCACAGAGAATATCATGGGGTGATGCTGAGGATGCTCAAGAGCTTCCAAAGGTTTTCTAGGGCTCAGAGCAGCAGAAGACTCCTGCCCGTTGGGATCACAAGGATGCAGGTTATCCCATACCATGAAGCCCATGGCACATAGAGAAACTCGAGTTACTTATCTGATGGGCTTTCGGTGCCATGGCACAGCAAAGCTGCTGCAGGACTGGGGAAGAGGGAAAGAAGTTTAGCAAAGAAACAGTAAAATGGGACCCCAGGGTGGCTTGGGGCTGGCAAACAGAGCAAGATCTATTTCCCTGTGTACAGGCAAATGCAAACTCACAGCAAATCCTACGTGGAGAAGCATCAAACCCCAGCTTCCCATCCCCAGAAATGGCTGTCAAATATTCCCAAAAGGCTGACTGCACGGTTGCCCATTGACTTGACTTTTTTTACCCCAACAGCTGAGGTGAATTTGGACCGCTGGGGCAGGAGATGTTTTGTTCTCATGCTGGGGCAGGGGGTGAGTAGTGGGAACTGGTGGTGGCATGTGGGGAGCCCTCAGCCTTGGCCGTACCTTGTCCTGAGGACACACCACAGCCCTGCAAAGGACCATGCTCCCAGCTACGTCTGGCCCCTTAGCACGGCTTCGCTGAATGCACTTATTTCCAGTGAATATCTAATTCTTGCCAGTCCTGGCTGAAGGAAGGTGAGCATCAGAGGCTGGAGTATCCACTGCATTTCCTACAAACGCCTTCTCCACCTTTTCTTCCAAGTTTCTTTGCTGCTCTGCAAGGCATGCTTCACCTAGGTGAAGAGGAACGCAGCTGCCACAGGGGGAAATATTATAGTTAGCATAAAAAACTGAATTAGGGAGAAAAATGAGAAACTCCCTGGAATATTTCAAAGTCTCAAAAGAAATCTTATAAATCATCAGAAACACCCTTTTACGAACCACTGGAAGATGCTATGGCATTGCTGTGATGGAGGAGATGAAAGTACCAAAATAGAAGAGAAGGAAAAGGGATTTTCTGTGCAAAAATGCTTGGTTTTGGAAGGGAGGTGAGGAATGGCAGTTCCGACACAAGTCAGAGCATGAGATTCACAAAGTTTTTGCTTACATCTTGATAGAAGTGGTGCGTGACTGTATGCCAGCAGAAGGCTGTTCAATATAGCTGGGAATCTATCCAATGTCCTGTGCCTTATAGGGCGTATTGTTTGCTTTTGGTTTGGAAATAGAGGTCAAATCTTACTTTAGTTTATACCCTTGATTTGCTTTATTCTTAGACATAATTAGGTATTGCATGAATGTAAACATTGCAGACTATGAGAGGTGCATACATTTCTGTCTGCAATCTGGAGAATGACCCAAAATGTTCTGCCTGTATGTGGAAAGTAAAATATTTTATATATTTGTGTGCTGGAAAAGAAATTATTTGTAAATTCTTCCAATTGGCAGTGATGTTAATAAAAATGCAGAGAAATGGCACATTAAATGTGTTGCCTTATCTGGGATGCCTGTTCTTTAAGCAGACTTTTGCAATAAAATAGATGAATGTGTGACTTAAGTGTCAAACTGTTTCATTACAACATAAGACACTTTTATCTGAGGAATAAAATAAGCACTCAGGGTACTAATTAAAGGAGCAGCTGTTTTTCAGTACCCTGGAAAAATAACTTCAGGCTAACACAAGGGGGGGGGGCGGAACCAACAGTGTGTCAAATTGTTTATTATAGTACAAATAGAAATACTTTGATCAAGCAAAAGACGAGCTAGTTTCATCAGTGTACAAGTGAGCTACCTGTTACCTTTTGTGACACTATGTGATGCGTCAGCAGTACTAGCAACAATACAGCTATGACATCCTTATCAGCAATAAAAAACAGGGGAAAGAAATCCCAATTTAAATTCTGCATATTCCCAAGTTGCTTTGCAATGGCTCTTTGTGGAACAGGGAACTGCAGAGGGGGAAAAAACCCAGTAAGCTCTTCACAGTGACCCTGGCAAAAAAAAGATTGTGAAGATACGCAGCTCTCCCAGGTGGCACTTCGGAGGTTCGTCCATCTTTGGACAGCCCCATGGTTGCAATGGGGTTCTGCAGATTTGTTGTCTTCTTATGCTTTGCATGCAGAAGTTGTGCTGCCCTGTACAGCGAGGCATGAACACTTGTGATCCCCTTTGGAAAGGGAGTAAACATCAGCGACATAACTGCACGGCATCAAGGGATGGTGTCGGTACACTGTCTCCCTAAAAGTCAGTTCTCCAAGCTGTTGTACTGCTGTTGGATCAGGGTTTGTACATAGACGTTGCTTTGGTTTGCTTGTGCTTGCTTCCCCACGCAAGGGAAGGGACATCAAATTTGGGTGCTCCACTGGCTGGAGCATGTATACGCTGTCCCAGGGATGGGAACGACCGAAGGACCTGGACTGGGAGATCTGGAGAGAGAATAAATATCTCTTCTAAAAAATTAAGTGCTGAGCTTTCCCCTGTGACCTGCATAAAGCGAGTTCCTTGCTCTTAGGTGTTGCATGGCCAAATGTTTGCTTCTGTCCAGAAGATCAGCTTGCACTGCCCTGTGTGCAACAGTGACATTCACAAGCTGAAAACATGTTATCTCTTTCTTTTGTCTCTGCCTCTCTTCTTTTCTTTGGTGTCGTCGTCGTCCGTGTCCCCCCCGCCCCCTCATCCCCCTCCTTAATGCCATGGATAATTCCTTGCGTTTCAACATTTCAACATGAAGCTGTGTAAAATAGCCCAGGCTGCTGGAGGTAGACTAGAAACAGTTTCTGTGTTTAAAATGCAGAGTTAATAGGAAAAGCATGGACAGGTTGTTGCAGACTTTGGATTTGTCCTCTGTACTCAAAGGCCTCTGATTTTTATATGTGAGAAATGATCTAGCAACATTTCAGCATGGTTGTCCTTTAGAGTGTGTTGCTGAGCTGAGAAACTTGGTCGGTGAGATAGATTTGATGAGACTTGCCTTTATTTATAGAGGCCACTTTCTTCGTGTCTGCTCTGATTTGTAAAATGGAGATTATCATATTATGTGTTCTCAGTGCAAAGAATGAAGAGTAATTATTGTTACGGGTGAAGCTAGTCAGATTTGCAGCTCAGTACCAGGAAGAGGTTCGTAAGTAATATCAAATTCTGTCTGTGATGCAGTGCCTGGATGGCTGCGTGCAGCCGCGTTGAATAGACAGGACAAGAGGAAATACTGAATTGCAATTCCTTTCCTGAAACCTGCACACCCTGTGCTCCGATGGATCAGAGTCCTCTGCAAAACACAGCATGCGATCTCTGGTCTGTCTCATGCGCGCATGCCTTGTAATTTGTTTGCATCCTTGTTTAATTTTATTTATTCCTTAAAATGCAATATTCCTGGTATTACGATTTTGGTTTTACAGAATGCGTATGCCACAGGGAACACACATATTCCTCTGTCTTAATGAGCCTGTGACTTGCTGGTTGTCTCAAAGTTGTGTCGAGCTGTCTGATAGCTGCCGCGATGCACGCAGAGCTCTCCTGCTATTCCCGGGGCCCGGCGAGCAAAAATGATTAAAGTCCTGGGTAACCAGGACATGATTTTGCACCTCTCCATCCATTTGACAAAGGGATCAACTGGTTACAACTTGCAGGCTACTGGAGGTCTGCAAAGACCTGCAAAATGAGCAGGTTTTACGTGCCAGGTGCCTTTGCACAGGAGAGAGGATCTCGGGGGCCGGCGGGGGCTGACTGCGGCCGTGCTGGGGCTGTGCCACGCTCGGCAGGCTCCGCAGTGCCTTTCCCTGCAGCCCAGCTGGTCCCAGGGACGTAACTGGGGCGTCCTGTGGCTTCCCAGGGCCGGCCTGAAGCTGGCACACTGCTTTGCAGGTGTCTGATGGAGATATTTTTTTTTCTATTTTTTTTTTAACCGCAGTCACTGTTTTTGTTGGCCTTTTCTTCTAGCCAAGCACTAACAGCATCCTGCTTGTTTTAGTGCTTGTGGTGGAACACAGGACATGTCACACCTGGCACCGCAGAGGCAGAGCCCCCAGTCCTCTTCAATCACTGTCGTGCAGGTCAGCTCCTGGGCTGGCTCCCCTTGGGCAAACATGGGGACTTAATAGATCTTTTTTTTTTTAATGGGGAAGCAAACAAGTCCTCTGCAGCCGTTTCCTCTTCCTTGCAAGATGAGCCAACGGGCTGTCAAAATGAGTAACTCTCAAGGTCCTTTTCTCGGTGCCGGATGGATGCACCCCCAGCTCCGTCTTTCTGGGCTCTGTTTGAGCCTTTCGGACTCCATGGAAATTTTCTCCTCCAGGAACATGTGTCTGTACAATTTGCTAATCTTTTATGTGTTGTTGTCATTGAACCAGAGCAGCCAGCTCCACACAGTCTCTCATGACACCGCAGGACATGGAAGTGCGCTTAAGGGACAGAGTGGGCTCCAGTGGAGATGTTTCACCCTTGCCTTCAGCTCCAGTGAAGTTTTTCCTCCAAAAAGTCACTGAAGCTGTGGGATGAACGGCAGAGCTGATGAGCAGGAGTGGCTCATGGCTATGCCCCCACTGTTCCTAAGGAGCAAGAGAAACGAGAAATTGTATTTTTTACATGTATGCCTTGTTAGGGAATATCAGAGACCCTCTGCAGATGGCTGTGGGGCAGAAACTCCCAAGGGAATGCAAACAGGACTCTTTGGAAATAGGAGATGCTCGTTGTCGTCTTTCTCCACCCCGGGGACTGGTTGCACGTCCGCTGCCTGTGGATCCCCGTGTAGTTCTGGCACCCAGCTCTGTTGGCAGCCTCCTTTCGGGTAATGTTTGGGAAGGTGACGGTCTGTGCCTCAGTTTCCCTGCTTCAAAACCACTGTGTCAGCGTTGTAGTGGAGCTTTGTCTCTTCATTTCAGCCAGTTTCATGGACATCTACAATTAAAACTGTTTTCAAAGCTGAAAGTTTTATGAAAGACTTTCCTTAGTTCTCGTTGAAGCTATGGATTGAGGCTGTAATTAGGCAGAAGTCTCTGGGTCGTGCTGGGGAAAGGGTCAGGCTGGTGATCAGACTGTTTTCCTCTGACCTTAAAATCTCTGAAACTGAAATACTCGTCTGGGAAATATCCTGTGGCTGGAGCTTTTCTGTGCACATCTTCTGCATCATTTGAAGGCACAGCCTTCTCCAGACCGTATTACTGCACAGGTTACTTTATGGGCACAAACAATGACACAGACCGGCACAGAGAGTCACTGCAGCTAGCTATTAAGAGAATAAAAATAAACAGGAGTGTTGTGTGCGCCTGGGACCCAAGCTGCAAAAGACTAGCTCATTAACTTTAAATATATCACCTAGCTGCACTCTGGAGGTCAGACTTGAGGAAAAAAAAAGCGTGAATACTTATCAGTCTACACACAGCAGATCCTCATCTCTCTTTAAATGTGTGCCTCGGTTTAGTGCCATGACAAGAAACTTTTAAGGAGGAGGGAGAACCCGATTATCCTGAGATTGGCCAGGGAAAAGACTTATTTAGGAAGCAGTTAGACCCGATTGTCTAGGCTCCCAGTTTAATGCACAAGGCTCTGAAAACCAGGCGTAAGTCTCCGTTCTTGCCCTTGGGTATAGGCAATGCAATCCGTGCACATTTTCCCCCTCTCTTTTTCTTTCTGTCTCCCGCTCTGTCTTTCTCCAGCCCAATGAATATTTAATTACATCCTCCAAGGGAGCCACTCCGACAGGAGACTTTTGGACAGACAGCGGTCAACTGAAGGATGAGGGTCAGGGCTCTCCCATGGGATGGAGGGTGAGATGGGTTCATGCTGCTGCTCCTCTGAGCATTTAATTATTTCTTCAAAGCAGAGGAGCTCTGGCAGGAGAGTTTGCAAGAGCCCACACACAGGCTGTGGCTACCTGGGAAGCAAGGATTTGCCATCCCAGCTCAGCCTGATCCCTCTCTCCTCTTCCAGGTTCCTGTGTGGTTTGGGGATGGTCTGCTGCACTCTCCCTGCCCAGGGCATCCAACCTGAGCAAACCACTGCTGACGGTAGATCTTGTGGGATCAGGACAAATGTGCCAAGAGAAAGGCAGGATGGGGCTCAGGCCGCACAGGTGTAACTCAGCTCGGTGTAAGAGTGCAGCTGGGGGTATTTTGTGCTGTGATTGCCCTCCTTGGTGCCCTGACAAGGTGACTGCAGAGCTCTGCCTGCACTCAAACACTTCCGTGTCTCCTGCTAAACGTCCTCCAGCAAATACAACCTTCCCTTCTCCACTTCGTTAAAGTCAAGGGGGCTGAGGAAAGACAAAATCTTTGGGGAGCTGAAAGCCCACCAGCTGAGAGAGAGGGCTGTGATTTTCTGTGCTCAGCTCTTACCAGTGAAGCACAGCACCTCCAGCAAGAGTGACTGATAACACTTTGAAACCTCTTTGGCCTGGGGGTCTGGAAACACAACCCCAAAATGAATGAATTGGGGTTGAAGGTAAGTAGCTTAGGAGAGTAAATCCCCCTTCAAAAGTGCTGGAGGCTTCTTCGGCTCCCCGCAACATGCATGTCCAACCCAGAGTTTACTCCCTGGCAGTGCAGTGGTAGTTTTACAGTCTCCTCTATACATTGAGTCATTAGTGCTTTTCCTTTTTCTACATCCCGTTGGTTTATTTAGAAGACCTAATGGACATTTTTCAGAGGTGCAGACACTCCTTCTTTGGGGCAGTCAGGTCTAAAGCAAATTTTCCTGGGCTGCAGTGTCTGAGAGAGCTGGAAGAAAGCTTGGTTTCTCAGCTCCACGCTGCTCTTAGCTGCCGCTCCATCGTCTCAGGTGTGCTTGGCATAAGTGGATGTTGGACATGATGCAGGGCCCAAAAAGTCCCTGCTGTAGCTCTGTGGATCTCCATGGTGGCAGCCAAACTGAGCTCACAGCATGGCAAACATTGATGCTGGGGCTCTTCAAACTGAAATGATCCCCAAGGTCTTTCTGCACTCAGTGAGCAAATAGTGCGCGTTGTGACACTGGCAGGTCCGGGACCCATTGCTGGCCATGTGTGGTGTTTGGGCACTGGAAAGGTTCCCAGAGGACCCAAAGATGTTGCTGGGTGCCTTCAGCATCCTCTTTCTGTGATGAAGCAATTAGCCAGGCTCACACGATTGCTCCCAGGGCTGTTGACAGTGCGTCGAGTTGCTATTCCTTTTTATTATCACATTCGCCTGGTTTTGCCTGGTTTTTGTCAGAACTGAGACAGTGTCTTGCAGGGAGCAAACCTTTGTGGGTATCTGAAAGCACTTAGCGCCTAGTTGATGCTAACGGACTAGTAATCATAAGCAGATCTGATTTGTCTCTGATGATGTGGCCAGTGATGTTCTGAGTCATAGTTTTAGTCATGCGAGGTTCAGTCACATGATTGCTAACCCACTTCTGACTCTTTGACATTAATGCCAGGATTAAGAGGAAGCATTATGGGGGAAAAAAATGTTAGGGCATAACTGTAAGTAAATAAATAAATGTTTTAGGTGGTTTAAAACTAGGGGTTAAGCTCAGCTCTGGTGTTTTGCTAAGATCACCACACAAGCAGTGACCGTCCCTTGGATAATGGGTGGTAACCTGGGAATGGGGTGGCATCTTGAATACCTCTTGAATACGCACCTCGAATCCTATGTTTAGTCTTGGGCCCCTCACGACAAGAAAGACCTTGAGGTGCTGGAGCGAGTCCAGAGAAGGACAACGAAGGTGGTGAAGGGTCTGGAGCACAAGTCTGATGGGGAGCGGCTGAGGGAGCTGGGGGGGTTTAGCCTGGAGAAGAGGAGGCTGAGGGGAGACCTGATCGCTCTCTACAACGACCTGAAAGGAGGGTGTAGCCAGGTGGGGGTCTGTCTCTTCTCCCAGGTAATGAGCAATAGGAGAAGAGGAAATGGCCTCAAGTTGTACCAGGGGAGGTTTAGATTGGATATCAGGAAGAATTTCTTCACCAAAAGGGTTGTCAAGCACTGGAACAGGCTGCCCAGGGAGGTGGTGGAGTCACCATCCCTGGAGGCATTTAAAAGATGTGTAGAGGTGGTGCTTAGGGACATGGTTTAGTGGTGACTTGGCTGTGCTAGGTTTAGGGTTGGACTCAATGATCTTAAAGGTCTTTTCCAACCTAAACGGTTCTATGATTCTGTTCTATCTGGATCGCATCCTGCCTGGAACTCCTCTGGTCCTCACCCACCTTGCCACTTGACGGTCTTACCCTGCCCCAGCTGACCTGCACCACCATGCCTCAAGATTTCCCTGCCCTCCCAGTTTGTAAATAAGTTATTGCAATGTGTGAGTGCCTTCATCAATCAGGGACTTCAGCATGGCTCAGGTTTATAAACCTCATCTGCACTTGTAACTGCTGGGAGCAGGGAGAGGAGGATAGCTCTGACTGGCACTGGACGGGGACCACAGCCCGCTCCATCCTGGCTGTAGCTTTTTGCCTGCTTGTGCCCCATCCGTCCTTATGAGGTGGTTTTCCTTCAGTATGACGGGTTCTTGCTAAAGTAGTTAATGTGAGCTTGGAGGCAGAAGGTGGTGGGGAGGATGTGAACACCGCACACATTATAAATTTGCCCAGGGGGACAGTGAGGGAGTGGGGTTGTGTGATCGCTGCTGATGGTAGTGTTTGGGGCTTGCTGGATGGCTCATGGAAAGGAGCAAAGGAAGGTAAGAGCACACATGCTCCAGCCTGATGTTTTCCTCCCCTTCTTCCCATCCCTTAAACCCAACTAAAAGTTCATTTCTGAATAAGCTGCACATTGCTCGCTCTGAATATCAACTACTCTCAGGCGAGGAGCACATCTGTAGGCACAGCGAAGCCAAACATGGGGATGTGTGCAGCGTTTGATTTCCCTCCAATGCAGATTCTCAAACAGATGCTTGACGTGTGTGCATCGCACATCAGCTTGTAGCATGCCGTGTACGTGACCATGACTCGGAGGAGGAGGAGGGGGAAGGCATCTTTTGACTATACTCAACACAATTTCAAGCTGGGTGCTCCCAGGATCTGATGGGTGGCCTGAATGCTTGTAGATCCTACAGGTGATGTGGTTATTGGGCATTACCTGGTTATGCCATGGTTGTGGAGAACAACCCCATGCATTTTCACCTTGCAATCATGTAGAGTTGCACTGGGTGTGTCTTGGAACCCGTCTGTTGTTTTTTAGAATACTTCTCTCCTGGCTGTTGAATACCGTAAAAGGAATTTTCAGCCAAAATTGTGAGTTCTCTCTCTTGATATTATGATGCTGCAGTCTCCTGAGATCCTGATGGCAGGAAGGTCTGTTTTCTGCAGCTTAAAATGAATGTTAAAGTGATATTTCTGCCAGGCAAAATGCTTTGGGGTCTAGTTTCCTTGCTAGTTAACAGTTTTAGTTGAAAAAGCAGTCAACAAGAGGATAATGCATTTTGTAATGGCATCTTTCTTCTGAGGTTGTGGAAAATGCTATAATTAAGCTGATAATTAAACCCTGTGAAGTTAGTTATGATCTCTAGCAAAGGCGCAGGGAAGTCATGAGCAAGGGTTTGCCCAAAGCCTTGTTCTGAGTCGGACACAGACCCCAGCAGTCCTGGCACTCACTTTCTCGTGAGTTGTGTAGGACAGATCCTGCCTCTACACTGTGGATGAAATGACATTGTAGAAAACACAAACTGAGTAACTCAATATTTTGGAGTTGCATATGGATAGACCAAATATATGCACAGTCAGGTACTAGAATCTCTTTAAAATGCAAATTGTTTTCTTACTAATCTGGCTAATTTCTTTAACCCAATTTGCATCATAGTGTATGGTTCTGTTGCTGCCTTTCCCTTGAAGTGATGTACTGCCATGTGAATCGCCCCGAATCCACTGTCACCTTGCATTACCTTCCCCAACGTGATCCAGCGTGCTGTGGCTGATACAATCCGATTTGATGTCATAAACTGACGCCTCCCATGGGGAGGCAGGAAGAACACATTTTCTCGTAGCTCATAAATGTTTTAGAGAATGGCTTTCCAAGTGATGGGGTGCCCACCCCTTTCCTTTTTTGCTTAATAAGCTATCTCAGAAATGAGCTCCATCCTGCAAGGGCTCAGCCCGCTCTAGCCCTGCAAAGCCCTTCAGCCTGTGCTGGGCCCTGAAGGTGTGAGCAATTCGGCAGTTGGATGGTGTCTTCTTGCACATTTTAAGATCAAAGCGATTATGAATCCCTGCTGGGTTTGCTTTCAGAGCCCCCTTCACTGGCTCACCCTTAGGATATTCGCTTTTGTCTTCCAAGAAATTACGGGCAGCGCCTAGTGAATAGAGATCACTATTCTGGCAAACGAGTATTTTGACTCTGCTTATTTTCACATTGTGTTTCTGTGAAGATAAGGACATGGAGAGATTTCAATCAGTGGTGCATATGCTCAGATCAAGCATATGAAATACAATAAAAAGGACAGATAACAGCAGCATGCAGTGCACGTGGTAAAGCTGTCACGCAGGGCTGCTGCAGGTGCTGCAGTCAATAGTGACACTTTAATAGTAGCTCTTGCATTGATCCGCTTTAGTCTGATGGCTTTAGGCACTTCTTGCACCTCATAATTTAGCAACAGCAACTACATGGAGAGGTGGTTGCAGTCAGTTCCATCTGAATTTGAATAAAAAACAACCAAGAAGCCTTACAGTCACTGATTCTGTTTCCAGACTTGAAGGAGGACTAATATATCCACCCATATCAATTGGCCTAATAATATGCAGGAGTATGTCGGTGGACTGATAGACAAAGGAGGTGCATGTAGACATTGAACTACCCTGTTCAGAGAAGCAGGTATTTTTAAGATCCTTCAACAGGCACAAATTTCCCTTTTTTTGCTATTTTCGTTAAGCATCGCAGAAGTTCTCTGAGGGAGAAGTAACATTTGATACGACGCTCAGATATACTTCAAACAGTCACATGCCTCATTTACAAAACATACAATATTCTGCGGGGGCTCGGGACTGCATAGGCTCAGTTCATTAATGGCAGGAGCAGTCTTCTCTTCCCACTAATGGCACTGAAGCTGTGTCTATACTGCCTGCTCTGCATGCTGAGCACACCGGGGTTTTAAGAGACGGATGCTGATGGAAAGCTGAAATGAAATGCCTTGTGGATTCACAATAGTCTGGCTCTTCCCTCTGCATGTACTCCCTTCCTCTGGAGAATGGGGTTGGACCTGTAAAAGCTTTGCAGAGACCTGGCTCTTTGGCAGCTCTGTAGAGAGGAAGAGCCCTGGCCATGCTAATAGCTGCTGTCCTCCTGCCAAAATTGTTTTTTTGAGAAGTGACCTGCCTACAAACTCTCCAGAGCTGGGGAACAACCTGTTCATCTCTGTTTGTGCATTGCCTGGTCCTGTCTTCAGGTGTGGGTATGCCACAGCATGGGCCGTTCATTGGGATATCAATAAATTTGGGTCTGTAGGCACCATGAAGTTGATGTAGGAGATGCCATAGCGCATGTATGGATCCATGATATGTAGCAGATCCACAGCAACGTGTTGGACATTGACACTAGGAGGTACTTCAGTCAAAACATTAATCTTTTCTTTCATTCCAGGGGATGGCCAGGTTGATTTTGATGAATTTATGACTATTCTGGGACCTAAGCTGGTATCATCGGAAGGCAGAGATGGCTTTCTGGGAAATACAATAGACAGCATATTCTGGCAGGTAAGTGGTCATTTTTTTAAATGCAACTGTAGCCAAATATCAATCACTTCCAGAATTGATTTATTGAGGAGCACAAGATGTTTTGCTAAGTGTGAATGCTTGTGTAAAGGCTACTGGGGTCTGTCTCACCGTGTGCTGTGAGGGACCTGCTCTCAGCTAAACCCTGTGTGGGAGAAAGGGAAAGCACTCACTATGGATGAACTGCAGTTGAACACAACAAACCACCCAGTTATTTATGCAACGTGTTTGAGAGCACTTTGGAATTCAGTTTTGGAAGAGAAAAACATATTTTTCTCAATGAGTCTTTTGAGTTAGGAACCTGGAACCTGTCCGGCTGCTCTCAGAAATGTGTCACTGTTCAACGTCCCTTGGCTGTGACGGAGGGATGCTCCAAGCTCTCTGCTTCTCTCTGAAGTGTGCCGTGCAGGTCACATCTCATCGGTGCTTCTGTGGATAATTCAGGTCTGAGGCTGAGGATAACCATGTCGTGCCAGTGCAAGTTTTACCCATGGTGCTGCCTGGGGGTGGTTTGGTCCTGCCGGTTTCAGGTGTTGGAGGGGAGGCAGGTCTGGCTGCGGGAGCTGCCTCATGTCTGTTGTGCAGTGTGATTTTAAACAGCGTTAGACTTTCCTGGAAAAGCAGGGACAGTCCAGGCTGTTATGGCAGGGATTAAAAATCTCCCAGAACACAGTGCTGCACATTTCTTGCGAACGGATTAAATGTGTGGCTTCCTGTGAGATTACTGCTCATTTCATTGATCATCCAACAGCCTTTGCTTGCTAATAAACTTTAGCTGTTACCAAGTTTATGTGAATCAAGAGTCAAACCTGGATATAAGTATTTCTGTCTTATTTTACTACCCTCCAGCACTGTTCAGACTGAATTGGGTGAGGTTTTGTAAAAGTCTTTTAAAAGTCTTTTAAAAACTTATTTCTGGCCTCCTGGCATGTGATAGAAATAACCTTGGAAATCCTGGTCTGGATTCTAATATTCGGGCATCAAAGCAAGAGTTTGGCATTGGTGAAGCCGCAGTGGTTTGTAATGTATCTGGGGGGACGCGAGAGCTAAACACACACCAAGAAGGGCAGGACAGTTAGAGTCACGAATGTTTTATTGTCTCCATTGCCCCTTGCAAACCTCATCCCAGCACATGAGCAACGGGGAGAGGAGGAAGCACCATCCCGTCCCACTGAGCCATTGGTGCTTTCCAGACTCCCCTCCGGCAAGACTGGCCTCACCAGAGCCATTCAAGAAGCAAAAATATCCATTGGGAAAATCAAGTTCATGAGCTGAGCTCTTTGATGGGGAAGCAGAGAAGTCTGGAGCCATCCCTAAAATTCAGCTCACAGGTTAACCCACTGCTGTTTAGTGACCCTTCAGCCCATGTAAATGCTTGCAGTGGCTTTGCTCAGAGGAAGCGAGGAAGGGCGGACGTGTGCTCTGGTTTTAGAGCAGCAGGGCTCCTGAACTCAGCTTTCACCTTGCTCTTTCATGCAGCAGGGACCATGGCCCTTGTGCTCCCCAGACTGCGGTGGGACGAGTGAAAAGAGTGCAGAGACTTCAGGCAACCGGCCCCACGGTGGGAAGGGACAGCCCTGAGGGTTGTCTGCAGGCAGTGAAGCTTTGACTGAATTGCACAAGCGCTCCAGGGCCTCGGAAAAAAATGTTTATGGTCTTTTACTTGTAAAAATACATCTCTTTACATAGTACTTTCCTGGATTTCAAAGCCCTTGGAAGAGAAGGCTTCATCTCACATTTCATTTCTTTTGGGATAGGAGAGCTCATGAAGTATACAATAATTTTGCTACTTATTCCCAAAGAAAAAGCAAGGAAGAAACCACATAGGGAAGTGTCATTCAAGGGAACAAGTTCCCTTTCCCATTCTTACCTGGCTTTACCCAAGCTGTCTGCAGGGCCATAAGTCAACTTGTCTTTAAGCAAAGCATTTATGCATCTGCATTGTCTCCGGTGGGATTACGTCTGATCTGAAACAAAGCCCTTTTCAGAATCGAGGCTTGGCTGTGTTTCCCATATCCCCTTGATGTACAGTTTTCACATTTGCTGGAAAGGAATGGCAGGGAGAGGGGAGTGAGTTTGGGTTGCTGATAGAGCACTTCACCCCTGCAGTTGTCCCGAAGGAATGTTTTCAAGGAGGGGATAGTGCTCACAAACCTGTAGTTGTGACTAGTGCTAGGTGACAAGGGCAGCAAGAGTGGGACAAGGGACAGCTCTGCCTTGGTGTCAGCTGGCCAGGCAGTGCTACCATGAAACCTCACCCCAAAGCGGCAAGCAGCAAAAGGCATCTTGAAGAGGCTCTTATATCAGTCCCAAGGGGAGAGAAAATCCATGTTGATATCCAGGAAATGCCTTTCTCTCTTCCATCCAAACAGCTTCTGTCCAGCTGTCACGTTTTTGGCTCTCGGGGTATTTTTGCCAAGGGTCCAGCTTTCTATACTGTTGCACTTCTGTGCAGACTCTGTTCCAAGTGCACCTTAATAACACTTTAAATAATGCAATGACAGGGTTAAATAAGAAACAGCAGCAGCGGGAGAGAGGAATTCAGAGGAACAGGCAAAAGGGCCTGGAGATGCATTTGCAGATGCAGCTGGGAGTGAGTTGGTGGGGTAGAGGAAGGTGGTTCCGGATGGTAGAAGCTGCAGAATTGAAGGATCTTACAACAGCAGTGGGGCTGCAGGAGATGGGGATGGGGTAGAAGGAGTGGAAGAATAGGGAGGAGAGAGAGGAATCACACATGGAAGAGGCAGGCTTGAAATAATAGGGAAAGCTGCATCCCTCCTATCACGTGTTGCCTAAAGAGCGATGGTCTTTAGAGAAGCAGGATTCGGCCAAGACCTGTGCGTTGGCAGGTAATAGAAACATGGAGGGTCTCTCGGATGCATTTCCCCTCCTTGATTTCTCATGTGGGCTTTAAATTGAGTCATATCAGTGTGCGTTTAAGGCGGCTGACTCTTGCTTTCTCAGGTAGCAGTGATCAGTTCTGCTCCAGTTAGAATGGCTCTCCGCGGTCCCTCAGCTGGGTCGGGAGGTATTTAGGGGGAGGGAAAAGTCATCCCTGCAAATACTATTTCAGACCGAGTTAATATAGACCAAAGATATCAGGAGAGCTGAGGAAACATGGATTCTTCTCCATCTCAGAAAGTCTGTCTTTCCCGAGTGAGATGCAGCGCGCATCAAACACCATTTTGTGGAGAACATCCCCGGGTGCCTCCTGCTCTGTTTCCAAATGGTTTTCTCATCCTTGTGCCAAATGTGTGCAAATGGAAGTACCATGTACCCATGCACAGACATCTTTAACTGTCTTAAACATTTAAGACAGTCTTAAACTGTCTTAAATATTTTTTCTTAAACACACAGCTGCCTGGTAACCATTAGCCAGTCTTCAGCACACAGGATCACTGTCAGGAGGAGTATGAAGGCTGGAAGCACGCGGTGAAGCTCTGTTCTCTCTGGTTTGGGGCAGACCTGCCATGGCAAGCTTGCCGCAATGATGCAAACATCCCCTTTGGCTGCTTCCACAGGGTCTGCATTTATTCAAAACAAAATGTGAAGAAAAAAAGAGCATAGATGAGATTTTGGGAGTACTTATTGAACCCTGTTTTGGAAGCCAGTGGGAAGAGGTGAGTCTGGCCCTGCACAGGGGTGTTGGACCTCCCATGGTGTCTACCCTCTTCCATCTCCATCTTTTTCCTCTCTGTATTTTTTAAAGAGTAGCCACCCATCGCTCTCCTTCCTCTTCCCACCTTTTCTGAACTGCTCCTGCTGGTGCTCACACTTACTGTCCTAAAGCTGGGGTTTTTTTAGTGTGTCTGGCAGTGTTTTTGCAGTGATGCAGTAGCTGTTTCATGGTCAGGGAGATGTTATTTGATCAATTTTCAGGCATGAGAATTTGTTTTTTCCAGAGCTCAGGGAATACGAGTCTGGTTCCAGTTATGCGCTGAGGGCTGTGTTTTGTACAAGTGAGTTTTGAGGCATTTCCAATGCATGGCCGTTCAGATCTGTAAAGCGATTCAGATCAAGAGCATTACAGAAAAGACAAACATTGCTGCCTGCAAATATTAGCTCCTTTTTTTGGCAAACAGGCTCCAAATCTGTCCACTGTGCCCTGCCATTCTGAGCCAGAGAGAGGGATGAAAAGAGAGAGGAGAAACTGGGATTTCATATTCATTTGCAGTTTTTGTCCAGATTGTTTCTAAGTGGAAAGACCTTCAGGCACAAGTGTTAAATAGTTTGCACAGGACGTAGTGTAGAGGATCTCCAGTCCCTGGGGTTAAGCAACAGGAGCAGAAGTAATAATAATCTTGGATTATAGGCTTTTAATTAAAATAAACCTCTCTGTCTTGGCTAAAATGCTTTTTGAAGTCAGAACAAGTTTGAATGATTAAACAACAGGGCTGCATCTGCATCGGATGCAGAATAAATTCTGTACCCAGCAGCACTGATGAGATTATTTTGAAAAGTCAATACTTTGTATGGTGATCATTTGAGAGGGAAAACGCTGCCTGCTATTTTTTTCCTTCTCTCTTTACTGTGTGCACATGGAAGCTGCAGGGAACAGCATTTCAGCCAGTGCTAATGCTTTGCCTGTGCGAGGGTATCTGGAAGCTTTGTCTTGCATGGGGGGGATGGCACTGTATCATCTGCTCAGACATGGTGCCCGTTCGTCGCATTAGATATCACCCACTATAATTCACTGGTGTTCAGGAGGAGGCTGCTTTGCAGGAGCAGGAAGACCAGAATACCAACGCCGTGCTTTGGGCTGGTGAAATGTTGCTCAGAGATCTCATTTTTCTGCCGTAGCGATGTCTCCGCAGTTTTGGGGGGGACAACCAGAGGACTGGGGAGGCAGGTCCTGCAAATGGAGCAGCTCAGCAACTGCTCATGTTTTTGGGTCTTGAGTAAACCTTTTCTTCTCTCCAGGCTTCCACATACCTTTGCTAGGGGGAGGAATACATTGAGTTTTATGATCTTTGATGGATGAGTGGGTATACCCAAAGCTAGATCCCACGGCACCCATGTGCAAGGAAGGAGGAGTAGCCAGGGACAGACCAGAGACAGCAGAAACCCCTGTGCTCCAGAGCCAGCAAGCTCAGCAGCGTACACCAAAGGGCATTCTCTTTCCTGGATGCAGGAAAAATACAGCAAGAACCACGTCCAGCTGTGTGGTTCTGCATCTGGTGCTAGCTGGGGAGGGGACTCAAGGAGGTGAGGGGGGGGCTCAGACCCAGCTGTGAACACGGGAGAGCAGAGGGACGTGGCTGGGATGGGACACGGCAGTTTCATCCTCCCAGCACGGCTGCTGATGCTTTAATGTTTTGCTCTGCAAAACCGCGCATCTGTAATCTTGTTTGCAGTTGTCAGTGTAAATGCAACAGCGTCCCGGGGGAGACATCTGGGCTCTCGTGATCTGGTCAATCAATTAGTGCTTTAATAGAGTGAAATGAAGGAGAAAATGTGTGGGAACCTCAGTGGCACAGGGCAGGGTATGGAGAAACCGCAGCGGGTGATGGTGTGGGAGGGAAGGCAGGGGCCGAGGGGACTGTGTCAGAGCCGTGCTGCCTCCAGCTCTCTACAAAGACGATTTTTGCTTAGAGAGGGATTTTTCTTTCTGAAGTCCAGTAGATAAACCTAATGCAATTTCTCCCTATACGTGAGTTTTCTCCTCTTGTCCCTGCAGATGAGTTAATTTGATGATGGCAAATTAGCCTTGCCAGAGTTGCAGAGATAATGTTTGTGTCTCCGTGTGCAATTTCACGTGGTAACAGATCCAACCACCCCCCACCACTGCAGACCATGGCTTTGCCAAAATAACAGCTTGCTGGTCACGGAGGGGCCAGCCAGGCATGGGGTGTACAAACCTTCCTCTCCTTACCTTCATCCTCCTCCCCATCGGCTGATGCAGCCCCTTTGTGCAGGTGTTGGATATTTCTAAACCACAGGGTGGGCCATTTTACATCTTGCACTACAATTTTTTGGTGCTCTGCTACAAATACCCCTTGATTTCAGGACTTAGGGGCTGCTGTTTCAGCTTTTCAAAGAACCTTCTCAAATCAACTTCTGTGGAGGATGAGAGTTAGTTCTGCGCTTCAGGATACTGGGTGATGCCTGGGGTCGGTGTGGTTTTGCAGTTGGGCTGAGCCATGTGTAGTTCAGAGTGGGTAAGGAGCTGCTACTTGGAAAGAAAGCTGAGATTCAGGGAGGAAGGACGGCTTAATAGTATGTACAGACTTAGTACCTGTGTAAACGACCTGCCTCTTGGTGACTACTTTGGGGGTTAGATCAGGAAACACTGCAGCTGAAGGTCTGGGTGCCAAAACTTGATGGATAGGGTCAAGAATGGGCAACTGGGGCTGTACCACTGCACCATGCACATCCCCTCACCCATGCATGTCCTTTTCCACCAAACAAACCCCTCTACCTCACAGCAATATTTTCAGTGTTAGCAACAATGTGAGTGCCTACTTTTTGGTTGCTGAACCTGAAATATCTTAAAGTGATTTCCACAGAACAGAAGTTCTGTACTTCTTAAGGATCTACGGTTTATTGGATTTCCCAAACCGGATACTACCAAACTGCAGGACTGGTTGAAAACCTTGGCGTTGCCTCTCCTACAGAAACCACAGCAATTTGGCCTGGGGGCCAAGGCAGACACCTTTCCCATGACAGCTAATACTGGACTCTGCTCAGCTGGAGTCATTAAATTGACCCAGTGCCCTGTTAGCTCCAGCATCCTGACTGTGTTTCTAATTTCAGAAATTAAATGTGTTCTGCAATATCTATTCCTGCATTTTAGATGTGATGTGTGGTTTCTTTGTATCCAGAGTTAAAATGTGAGATTTTCCATTGCAAGGCTGAAGATGGCTGTGTTGCGGTGATGAGCAGGGTGACTCTGGCCGTGTAGCTGGTATGGATAGTGTGCAGTTCATCTCAGCTAACCTGGGACACTGCTTAGGCTCCCTTTAGAGTTAATAGAGAGAAATAACCACTTTTAGGATGCAATTCAAGGAATCTGCTTTAGGCATCAACATCAGGAAGAGATGTATCATGCTTCAAAACTGCCAGTTTTCCTCTGGTATAAAGAAAGTCTCAAGAAGTGGTTCAGATGGAGATGTGTGCACTGGGAACAGCTAAGTGCTGTCTGAGGAGACCCACCAAGGGTTTCAAGTGCCGTTTTGATTTATGTACAGGAAGCCAGCTCTGCCGGTGCTGATGCTGTTATCAGTGGAAGGAGAATGGTTCTGGTTGCCTTATTAAATTCTTCTTTTGTTGTCAAAGACATTCCCACCGAGTATGTTGCACTCAATGGTTGTTGTCGCAACACAGTGAAAGCTGAACGCTTGCAGGTGATGAATCCATCAACAAGAGACTTCTCTTTGTTCCTAGTCTGTGTATCCAGCACAGAAATGCTGTCACAGCCGCAGGTGTAGACATGAACATCAGAGAGGTTCATAGCCTGGATCATGGTGCTAAGGCTGTCCTTGGACAGCGAGACTGTCACATCCCCGTAACCCCTTTGCAGTGTATGAATTTGCCAGCAGGCAGGAGTGAGCAATAATGTTTGGGTGGCTTCACTTTTATCTGTTTCTATGAAGGGACCTCATTTTCACCAGTACACATTTTTCCCTGTAACAAAATCAGTTCTCTCAAGTCACCAGAATCAAATTTATAGCTCAAAACTGGAGACACTGGAAATGGCAAAGTTTTGAAAGCAGTTATGAGCCAAAACAGGACTGGTGCCAATAGCAGGAGAAAAGCGAGACTTCATTGTCCAACTGTGGTTTTTTAGCTTCAACCAGCTTACTGGTACATTTAGCCTTCAGAAATGCACTACAGCTTTGGTTCAAAGTCTATTTAAAGCAGGCAGTTTATATCGAGAGGCATCCTGCCTGCTGGATGACAGTGTACGACTGTCCTGGCAGGTGGTGATTTGGCTTTGTGCACACTCTGGAGCACTCACGTATATGTACTCCATCCGACTTTTATGGTACAGACGTTATTTTTTTTCTGTGCCAGCTTATATATAAACTCAGCCCTCAGCTCCATGTGTCATTGGTTTTTTTTTTTGCCCCTGCCTGGTGAGTGAAATAGGAACTGCATTGTGGTTTTGTCAGTGATTTGCTTAGAAATGTAAGAGCAATGAGTAGGAAAGGTAAATGTGTATGCCCATCATCTGGTGTGTACATGGATACCTGGAACATGGGCTGGGGAGAGAGTTTCTTGCTTTTTGTGGACTCCTTGCTGAGAGGGATCAGACTCTCCAGCATCTCTGAATACCAGAATATATCTCTGATGCTGGTTTTGTTGGTGCGGGTGTCTTTTTGCTTTGAATGCACTTTGATGCCTTTGAAAGGCACCATTGGATGATGGAGCAGAGGTGGCATGTTTCATGCAGGGGAGTTTCAGGGGCAACAGTTCTGGCTTCAAATCCCATGTCCCTTGCACCCTCAACATCAAGAAGGAGTTTATTCTGGAGCTGAGGCTCTGCCAGTCCTTAAGTCCTAAGCCAGCACCAGATTTCAGGATCCATCCTTCCTCTCTGCACAGAGAAAAGGACATGTAAGGATCTGCAGCTTAGGTGTCACCAGAGGACACTACCTTTGGCTTCCCTGGATACTTCATGTTCTTGGAACAAAATCATCTCTTTCACTACACTGCTATGATTTTGTTGAGGCAACACTTAATTGAGTATAAGGAAAGTCTTATTTTCATGGAGATCAGAGTGTGGGAATTGTTTAAAACAGACTTGGTGGTGGTGGCCTTTTTCTATTTCTTTTTTCTAAAGAAACTCCACTTTAAGATGGAAATATATCGCCCTGCTTCCAAGTCCTGGATTTCAGTTGAGAAAAAAATACTGTGAAAATTTCATTAAGGTTTTAAACAGAAGAATAAGAAGGACAACCAGGAAAAAAGCCACTCCGTCACTCATAAAAAAAACCCAAAACAACTAAAGTGTTGGCAACTGTTCACAACAAATGTGTTTAGAAAGGAAAATGACCTTTTATGCGAAAGAGAAGCTAAAAAAAGAAAATACTGTCTTGAAACAAAGAAAGAAAGAAAGACCTCTGAAAAATGGAAATGGAGAGCTGCAAAGGACCACTGTGGTGGGGATGGTGGATAGCTCAGGCAATAGCTTTGGTTCATTAGTGCGAAACAGATGAGCGGTGGATGCTGTGGCATTGAGGAAGGACCTCCAGGTCTTGCCTGCCAGACAATTTCTACACGACAGCCTATAACTCAGATTTTCCCAGTATGTATCCAAGATTTTCAATGCAGTTTGGTGAATCTGAAGCCAGAAGAAACCTAGCTGGTACCATCGAGCCCTAAGTGATGCCCTGGTTAGGTATTATGCTTCTCAGTTTTATCAGCAAAATACCTTGAAGCAGCTGATGGCTGTTGGAGCATCTTGATGCCTCTTTCAGGTTGCAGCAGCAAGGTGCCAAGAGCTGCTGGGTTTCTGCTTGCACAGAGGCATGAGGAGCAGCTCATGCTGGGAGTTGCCTGTGAAGGAGAAGGGTGTTCACCAGCTGCCCGTGCCTTGCAGTAGTGGCCGTCACGGTCATGCCCACCCAGCCTTCACCTCTGTGGTGTTCCCTCCCAGCACGGGGCATAGCCTTACTGTTCCAGACTGGTGTTTCTGAGGAGCAATGGTGGTGGACAAACTGGTGGCCATAGCAGACAGTTCCCCAGGCACCAGCCACCTTGAGCTGCCATCAGAATGGAGAGGTTTGCTTGACCACCAGGGTGGAGATGTTTCCCTGGCCATCCATACAGAGGTTTTTCCTTGGATCTCAGGGTGGATGTGTTTCCCTGGCCATCAGGATGGAGATGCCCCGGCCATACTGCAGACACAATCACCTCCATCCTGCCCTGAGGGCAGGGGAAGATGGGGAGATGGCTGTCTAACAGCCATTCGCATCCCTGAGATCCCATTTCCATCTATGCTGCTTTGCTGATCTCTCTGATGGCAGGAGGTGGAACAGGATCTGGGCCACACACCTCCTTCCCCTTCCCCTGGGGTCTGTGCAAGTTGTTGCCTTGGTTTTTCCAAGAACTTGTGCCATGAGTGCTGCCAACAGGCTTGCTGCACTTTGGTTTTGTGGTTTTTGGTTTTTTTTTTACTGTTTGGCAAGAATTTCATGGACTGACGGGTGATGTGCAGGTACTGAGAGCATGTTCCTGGTACTGTGAACATCCCCTCTGGTTGCAAACGGTGCCACCACACTGACTGAGCCAAACAGACTCTGGTAGCCCCTTCCCCAAGGTCTGACTTTATTAATACAGTTTTCCAGCAAAGGCATAATGTAGTTTTACCAAGTGGGTGGAAAAATGCTGATCTTCAGGAGAAATTCCTTAAGGTCTTTTTTCAAACAAATTTGCCACTTCATTGAGAAACTGTTTCTTTGTCTGTGTGTTTTCTGCACCGTCATTTGACTATCTGTGGAGGTTTGCATATATTTCTGTGCTGGCAAAAAAAGAAATCTTACACTCTGAGATGCATGCAGTCTCCAGAGCAGAGTCCTGATGTAGTCTGTAGTGCCACAGAGAAATTTTTTAAATTATTTTTACTGTCGAGTAACACACAACACTATGAAGTAGTAATTAAAATAAATAATTACGTAGCCCAGTACATTTACTCACAGTTAAGAAAATGAATCAGGGTGCAGACGCTTATGGCTGAAGTCCAGAGCAATCTGATGAAGCTGGTGGAAGTATTCAATATATGTTTGAGCTTGGTGGGGAGCATTCAAAACTGATTTTGATCCCATTTTCATGGATATAAGCAGATCTGGAGTGTAAGGGAAAGATCTCTGTTCCAAATGAGCCAGGATAATGTTGGAGTTAGCTCCAGAGATGTACTATAATGTCCAACTTTCCTACGCTGAGCAGAGACACAAACCTCAAGAGACAGCCCAGCAAGGTCCACAGGTGGAGTTCATGGAAATGTCCCATTTTTGGAGCAGAGCGTAGGAGACAGTTGCCTTCCCCTGGCAGAGAGATGAGAAAAAAAAATGCAATCCCATAACAATGATTTGCATGTTTTTAATCTCTTTCTACTCTTGCTGAGTGTGTTAGTTTAGATGTTTTTCCCCCAGAGGCTGGCTTGCTCAGGGGATTATTAGTAGAAGACGTCGCTGTCAATCCATCAGGTCCCCCTGCGTGCACAAAGCTCCAATTCCTTCGAACTTTTGGAATTGACAGAGCAATGAAAAGACAAATGAAATAAATTGATGCTTTTTAGGGGATCAGAATTTGAAAAGAGCTGTCAGAAAGGCAGACAGGCTGTACGTAGGTGCCAGATTTCAGGGCTTTCAGGAACTGCGATCCCATGTGAAGATAAACCTGTGAACCTCAGCTTCCAGCACTTGTGTCCTTTGTATTAAGAGACAACTGAGATAATATTAATATTAATTTTATGTGTAGTTGGTATGCAGGCATATGTTTTCACAAAATTAACCAGTGCGTTAGGTTAAAATATAACCTTTTCCCAATACTAGCTTCTTCTTGCTACATATCAACCCTATCCTTGCATTTTTTCTAATGCCACAGCTTTATTACAGACCGGTGTAAAAAACTCTGCTGAACTCCCGACTGAGAAACACTCTTGTAGTTATTCAAATAGCCTTCGGTAGACTATATCTCTTTTT
>NW_009629341.1:172462-176059 GCF_000690535.1 Cariama cristata | reverse complement strand
TGCTGACATTCAAAAGTACTTGAATCCCAAGGGCAGTTTCAGAGCAAAAGTGGAATATATTACAATCGTAGAATCAAATGATGATGAAAGCCTCCAGGAATTGCTGGTTTGGCTCAGAGAAGGTGTGCACTGGATTGCTGCAGAAAAAGAACACCTCTGCCCTAGGATTTTTGTTGTTTTGTTAACTTTGTGAAATATTTAAGAGAAGAAGAAAAAACCACTATGATGATGGTACGTCCAGGCAGATGGAGAGGGACCTCAACTCTGATCCTGGTGTGTCCAGAGCCAGCTGAGGCTTTGCCGCCATCTGCTTCTTCCGTAGGTTTGCTTGGCTTCTTGTTTCCTCCTCTGTAGCACAGGGCTCTGATTAGTCCCATTTAAGCACTTGATTTGGGGAAAAAAGCACCAGTTCAGTGCTGCACGTGCCTCAGAACAGAGGTGAATAGGGAACAAGCAAACTCACGTGGGACAGGTTAGGACCGGTCCAAAACACCAGCCCAAAGCAGCCTTATGGGCTGATAGGGGATGTGTGCTGGCTATCGCGAGCCAAACTTTTGGGTCTTGCTCTCAGCTTGCTGAGATGATTTAAATTTGTGCTTCGGTTTGTGTCTTCTTGATTCATGCTGGACATAACGGCACAGGCAGAGAAATGCCCATATAAATCTTTCAAGATCAGGATCTTAGAATGAAGGGAAGAGCCAGCCGAGTTGTGCTTATTTGTGCCGTGCTCCTTCCTCCCTTACTGAAATGGTGTTTTCATTTAGGATAGCTGGGTAATACCTTAGAGAATAGTTATGCTGATGATTAAAGATAATCAAAATGTTTTCATGAATCCACTTTTATTGAAAAGCTACCCTTTGTTTTTTCCCAAGTGAAATTTTCATCAAAAACTCTTCGAAATTGCCAGTATTCCCAGAATTTCTGCATTGTTTTTACTGAGAATGTGCCTATTTTTCATCAATGTGTTTTAAATGTTTTTTACTCACAAGTAACACAGCACTTTTATTTATCTGGAGCATGTTTTTTAGCAAACAAATCAAATGGGTTTTCTATTATATAAGTTGTAACAGAAAATGGATCCATTTAGGACCTGGCAAATTGAAAATTACTTTAATATATTTGATGTAGGTTTTTCCATTTTTTAAACTCGTAGTAATTTGTTATCTGTAACTATTGGGCACAGCTTTTTGGTTGTTACACATAGCCTGGCTGGCTACCAAGCCGTTAGAAATGCACCTGATTTAGGGCAGGTATCTCCATGACTGGTGACTGATGCTTGCAAATCTTGCTGCACTACTATTTTTTGAGTGCGTTTTTTCTGTTGCGGTGGTGAATTGTTCTATCTGCAAACTTCCTACAGATCTCTCTGGGTTCCCATGGGGTAAAGACGATCATGATCCGTATACTGAAGAATAATCCCTCCTCTAGCAGCCTGCGTCTTGGTTTTCTGACAGCCCCTCTCTGTGACAGTTGTCACTAACGTTGTTTCTGGCCATGGCCAAGGACAGGCAGGGCTCTGCCATGGCAGGGTTCGGGGAAGGAGCAGTGCTGGCCCTGGGAGCAGGGGCAGGGGAAGGGTTGGGAAAGCCTCAAGCCCTGCCGAGCTCTCCTCATCTCCCCGCACGGGCCAGTCTGATTGCTTTGGAGACAGCTGACTGTTGATTGCTGTACAGGAATTAAATTAGGTGAGTTAAAAACCCGTATCAATCACCATCATGCATACTTGCATATGAAACGTAGACTCAAAAGGTTTATGGTAATCAACATGGAGTGGCTGATTAAAGTCCATTAAAATTCACTAGAAAAAAATTCTAATCCTCTCTCCACTTCCACCCCGGCTTTCTTCTGTCTGTTTGATAATCACTGCTGACTTCACTTATCATCCCTGACAAAGTGCCCCAGGATCGGACACGTTACTGCTGGCATCATGAAAGCCTGAGTACATGCCCTACACACACACACAGAAGCAGATAGGAAGCAAAGGTAGGAATAATTCGATTTATAGCAGACGAAACATGGAATCTTCAGGAAGAAACACACTGAAAGTGGTCTATCACACTTGTACATCCAGGGACATAGAAGAAATACAGATGATGTTAAAATTTTAATTGCAACAGGAAATGACAATTTCAGAAATCCTGTGGTGTGTGGTTTATTGCGTCTCAGAAATTCCTAGTGAATATGGTATCTTGATTATATGTTATTTTCTGAATATGAAGCAAGTATAGTCTCTGCTGAGAAGACTGCTTCTAACTTTCCTCCCCTGAATGTGTCTCTTCCACAATGTGCAGAAACATCCCAGTTCTTATTCATACAAGGTCATTATCGATCTTATTAAAAGACAGTGCCCGTGACTAAACCTCCATAGGATTGTTTGCATTATTATTGCCTGGCTCTGTCTGTTTTCAAAACATAGAGGCCTGTCTTGCATATGCTATTTGATAGACATCTAAATTGCTTCTAGAATTAAATCTCCATCCAGTTAATTTAGCACCTGCAAAATTAAATCCTAGGCTTAGAGTCTTTTGATAAATTCAGGTCAAAATTGTTAGGCACTACATTCGAGTAGACACTCTGGCTCTGATGTCTCAGAGGTGCCACCACACGAAGGTCCCTGAGTCAGCCGAAGGCACGGAGCATCACCGCCTTGCCTGCCACAACATGACTGGCAGCACATGCTTTTCCAGCTCTCGGCTGTTTTTAACGCACCCCAAAGTGGTTGTTAGAGAACTGAATGGGTAATGGAGTCCCAATTAAGCCTTTATGTGACTTTTGTCATTCCCCCTTTTTATTCCTTCTGGTCGTGGCAGCTGTTTGCCCTTCGTGGCTCTGACGTTGCTGTGCATGATCTGTGCTCGGTGGCTGCTGACGTGGGGCTCCACGCCGTGCCCTTGCCACTGTCACCTCACCCCTCGTGCCCCTGCCACTGTCACCTCACCCGTCGTGCCTTCCCCACCACAGTGTGGGTACCTCCGGTCACTCAGCGGGGTTGTCATGCTCCCGTGCCCACCTGATCACCTCTCTCCGTCACGGTGTACAGCATAGCCCTTGCCTAACATGCCCTTTTCCTTTATCCCACCAGGGCAGTGGTTAGTGGGTTTTCTCTGCTGGCAGAGCACAGTTATGCTGATGATGCTTTTGGATCAGAGACTGGTACGGTTTTCATCAGGTCAAGTCTCGGACACTTACTTATCTTAATTCCTTCAATAAAAAGGACGAGACAGGAGGAGATGTACAAATACCCCTGCATATCTCATCACAGATGGCTGTATGACAGTATACGTATGTGTAGAGAAGCTCTGTGTTAGAAGTCAGTATTAATGTTGGAAAGCTGCTCACCTCAAAGAGAGCAGAAAAGGAAATTAGTGCAGTTCAGCCCCACAGAGAAAATAATTCAGCATTCTTGTGTACTAATAGCATGATTTACTCTTAAAGCATGTGGTTGCAGGAGGCTTTTGCACAGGGTCTGGCCAATGACTCCTGGCTTCTCTGATCAGCCCCTGAGTGTATGGTTGCTTTTGTTTTTCCCCCACTACCGATCTGTAGATGATAAATATGAAGGTTAGTGTCCAAGGATTGGTCCTACAAAACATGACT
>NW_009629341.1:151832-172431 GCF_000690535.1 Cariama cristata | reverse complement strand
ATTCCTGCTAACTTCAGCAAGATCTGCCTTGGAGAAGTGCTGTTCCTGCTCCTTGCTTTGTAGGGTGATTTTTAGAAATTATTGCGTCGTTGGAGTCTCTGTCCTTGGAGATATTCAAAGCCCGAGTAGACACACTCCTGGGTAACCTGCTCAAGCTTTGAGCAGGAGGTGGGAAGTGCAATGGTAGGGGTCTTGCAGGAAAGAAAAGGGTGGGAGGTACTGTCCAAGACCAAGTGTGGGCACGGGTTTCCAGAGAACTGTACCGGCTTCCATGTTCCTGCAAAGCTCTCCAGCGGTGCACAGACGGTGGGACAACCTGGAGTAGCTGCAGTTCGCATCAGTGTCGTTGACCCGTGCTGAAACTCCCTTGACACTTGGCATACCCAGAGCCACAAAGGCTGCCATCCCTGTCCTCCATCACAACTTCACTGAAGCTTGTTCAGAAGTAAATTAGAGCTTTCCTGGCTCTCTGTGGTTACAGCAAAGGTAAAGTGGTGATTTATGGCAAATCTGACCAGGAGTTGAGTCTGGCTGTAACAGCGCAGTAAACACCACTGGTACATGGCAGTCAACAACCTTCAGCCTTGCAGACTTTCTCTCTAGTTCTCCGTTTGCAGATGGCTAGTTCCCCTCAGCTGGGATGCGGCAATTGATTTTTGTTTGCAGATGCCGCAGTGAGCCTGGTTGGCAGGTACAGCTGTACTGCAGGCAAGTAGACAGCTCCAGCCCTCGCAAAGGAATGCTGTTAAAGTGCTGACCTAATGGCCTAGGAGTTACATTCTCTGTTCGAAATTAAGATGCAAATTTCTGATAATGAACTGGAAGACACTGGGGGTGATTTGATTTACTGCATGCTGTGTGCAAACATTTCCTCAAGTTTTGCAGGGTGCATGGATGCACCGGAGCCTCTTTGGTGTCTCCTGACTCTGTCCAGGGCTGCCGCTTTGGCCGTATTCACTCTGGATTAGTCACAGGCAGGAGATGCACCCCTTAACTCCAAGGGCTGCGTTATGGACCGATGTGATTTATAACCATCCGAGCAGTGGGGTGTTAAATGGTGCTGTTTGGTAACATGTCCGGAGGGAGCAGGACACAGCCCCGGAGAGTCCCTCTTTGTCAGCAGGTCCTGCTGTTGTCACACTGGATGTGCTGAGAGCTCATTTAAAATAACTTGATGCTCTGCTTAAACACAAAACCCAAGCAAGTGTGGTAATCACATCCAAAATAATGAATTGCAAAGGAAATGAGATATGGAAGTCAGTTGAGAAGGCTTTCCTGTAGCTGGGAATAAATAAAATACTTGATTGTGAGAACTTTGATTCTTGATGTTTGCATCTAAAAAAATGCAGCTAGAGGTCAAAGCCTGTGCTTGCTACAGGGATGGAAACATTTCTTGTTAATAATGCTGAAGAGCAGAAAGTAGATGTAGCAAATAGGAAACAGGACCAGACACAAATAGATCTATAAATTTGAAGCAGACTATTACTAAAATGGAAGTCAGAAGTGGAAAGCCTTAATATTGGAGATGGGCTCAAGCCTTAATGTCTGGAATTGGATTTCAGGATCTCTTGAATTGCTGGATCATAATGATAAAAGAAACATTAATTTAGATGTTGATTGAAAATACTCCACAATTGCAAGGAACGAGGGCATTTGCTGTCAAGATGTTTTAAGCCAATTGCATTATATTTACTAAATTGGAGGATCTTTTGGGCATAATGATAATTCAATTGAATTTGAAGAGGCAGTAATATTATATCTCAATCTGCAGGTCATCGTGGGTGGCTGGATGATGAAGTCTCATTTGCTTTTAGTACGAACAAGACATTTACAGACTTTCAGATCTGACTTAAAATATCACTGACAATAAAAAGGTCACATTCTTTCAATATGATAAACTCAGTGATTCATAAGTCTCTCTTCTCTTTAGAATGGGGTAAGGTACTTAAGCTGAAAGTATTTCATGTGTTCTGACCTAGAAAATCTAGTTTTCAGTATGTAGTGATGGGTAACGATCCTTGCTCAAGGGTAGGCACAATTTTAAGAGGTGATGAGGCCACGTTTGGAAAGCCAGAGCATCCCAGTGGGCACCTGTAAGCTGACAAAAGGCTGCATCGGGGTGCACACCCCTCCGTCAGAAATCAGTCTGCGAGACACCCGTCATGTAACATAATCCCACGAGCAGATGCTGTCTAAGTAATTAGCTCTGCTGCTAGATGAAAGGCCCATGCTGAATCGTTCTAAGATTGCCTGCTTCTTTGCTGTAATTGCTAAAATATAGCAGTGCAAAAGCAGAAGCTTGGGCTATTGCTTTGGAAAGTTATTTCCATGCAGCTCAGGGGAAAAGTAAATCAGTTAATGGTTTTAATTAGCAACCTTTTCATGTCTTCCCCTCATTGTCCACGAAGAGCTCTGCAGAGACGGTGCTCTTGTCTCTGCACAGATTGCAAAGGCACACAGCACTTGACCACACTGGATTTTGCAGCCAGCCATGGCAGTGGGATTCAAACCTCCTCTCTCGCATTTTCATGCATCATACAATGGACAGAAAGACCCCTTTTCTCTGGTCAAAATGGACTTGGGGATCCATTTTAAGCGACCTCTTGTTTGGTCCATAGGACGTCTGTGGCAGAGCCTGTACCTGGGCACGTTTCTTGTAACTGCACTAATTTCTCGTATTTCCCTCATTCCATTTCTCCTCTGGCTACTTGGGGAAAAAATCCAAGTTCCTCACATTTTATTTCTTTAAGTTTACACAGCAAGCAAGGATTTAACATCTCCTGGAGCACTGTCTCAGTGTGTAATAAGGTATCGAGGGAGCATGACTTCTGAAATCCCAGTAACTAATCTTATCACACAGGCAGAACTTGCAGTTGTTTTTAGGATATGATCGGATCGACGAGATAAATTTTTAATTAAATTAGAACGATTCCTGGGTTTGATAGATGCTTCAGTTTTCACAGTTCCTGAAAATAGACCACATAAGATCTGAGCGGGTTTGTGACGCTGAGGGATGTGGAGGTTATTGCCCCCAACCTCCCGGCGCAGCCAAGATTGCAGAGGAGGGACAGGCTGCAGGCTCAGCAGGCGGTGGAAATGTAAGTGAAGGCCTTGGGATGGAAGTGGCTAATGAATGAGGTCATATGCTTGGTGATCACTCAAAAACTACTGTTGCAACCTTGCTGAAATGCCACCTGCTAACGACTCAAGAAGCCTGCGCTTGTCAGCCTCAGGACCGCTGGAATGACTGAGTGCTTTGGGATACATCGGAGGGAAGATTCACAAGGGTGACTACTTACACCAGTTCATCACCTCTCAAACTTCCAGAGGTCAGGCAGCTTTAACCTCGAGGAAGATCTCAGCAATGCAGCTGGCGTGTCTCTGGCACGTAACCCAAGCTGTCACCACTTTGGCAGCATCACAAGGCCATTTCCCAAAGCTCTGGACCAGTGTGTTGAGTCAAGCCCAGGAAACCCTGTCTTTTTTCCAGTCCCCCATCCCTGCCTGCGTTTCCTCGCCTGTCTGCATTCCTTCCCACTGAGCCGCTGCTGTCCCAAAGTGTTCTCGTGCTTATCAGTTTTCCTTGCATCAAGAGCTTTTAGCACAGACAGTGTGGTTTTAATGCTGGCCATGTGCATCTTCCTTCCCCATCTGTTTTTTGGTTGCATCTGAAATACTTCAGAGCAAAAATCTTACCCTAATAAAATTAGACATGATAGTCCCTAGGAACAGAGAGGAACGGGGCACCCGCTCCCTGTGTAGTGTTCCAAGTTGCCCATGGAGCGGATAATGGGAAATTATTGCAAGTATATGTGTGCATATACATTTGTTTTATTAATAAGCTCTCCTAACAGTGTTACAAAGCATCACCGGTTACTTAAGCTGTGAATAGATACTGTGGTCTCGCCTGTTGAAAAGCAAATTTTCCTCTGTCTAAACCCTTTGGCTCTACATCTCGACAGCACTGTGTACAGCGAAGGATGTTAAAAGCCGTAATTTTGAAGTCACTAGAAGTGGTAACATAAAAGGGAGCAACTGTTAGACAGTGCTGACATTGCACACACCAAAATTGGCAGCTTCTACCACTTCCATGCTCCGGCAATTTCTGGGCCAAACTTTTACCATGACCAGAATGCACAATGCCAGCATTCGACCATTTTTTAGGAGTCAGAGGGGAGATTTGCCACCTTGCCTTGTTCCCAGTGAAACACCGAGGGAGCATTTATTCCTTTTTCCAATCTGTCGTTTTACCAGGAAACATCAGTTTCTGGGGAAAAATAAATGTTTCACAGTTGCAGATTTGATTTTGTTCCCCTCTCTTCCTGCTCTTGAGGGTAAGCACTGCATCTTGGATTTTGCTTAAAGCCAGCCTTGTGGAGATCAATACATTGCTGTAAAGTGTGTAAAAAAAATTCAGACACATGGTTTTCTTTCTACTGTAATGCCTACCTTAGCCTTGGACTTAGCCTCCCACATGGGAAGGCCTGCTCCATCCTCCTCCAGTCCTCACTGAAAAGCATTTAGCGGCTTTGCTTTGCTGTTTGGGTGCTTTTTGCTACCGCTTTGGCTGAGATTTCCTCTATCTTCGGTTTATTTTTGTGTGCGTGTGAAGTTGTGTATGAAGTAAGTGGTTCTCAAAAGGACTGCCAAGCAGGGAAGCAGACTCAGATAATAATAAAAGTCATAAAAACAACCCCCCTCCCAAACCTGAGCCATTATTTTCTTGCAGACATACTGAAAATGCAAAATCAACTTATTAGCTAAGCATTCAGTCCTGATTTCATGATTTTATGTTTGGCTTTTATATATATAATATCCATTTTCTGTTTTCATAACACCCAACAAAAAAATCATTTCACAATCCACTCCTATTTTGTTTTCGCCTATTTCCAGTCCAGTCAAACTCAGCAACAAAACAGCTGGCAGTTCAGATGGAAGTGTGATTGCAGCCTAATGTGGTACATTTAGGGAATTTCAGACCTACCGCGCAGAATTTGAGGTAGTAACTAAAGCTCGTGTTGAGATGTTGCCCCTGGCTGACCGAAGATATAAGCTGCCAAAATGAAACTTTGACAAACGAGCTGGTTTCCTCCTCTAATTTTCAGTCGGAAATTTGACGTTCAGTCAAAAGTATTAAGTAGCACATTTTCAAAGTGGAATTGTTACGAAATCCCATAAACTTTGAGACTTTTTGACCAAAGTGATGGTTTAGGCTGGGTTCTCTTACAAAATAATGCAATGTGACAAGCTGATGAGGTCACATCAGTGATCTGTATTATCAATTCATGGGAGGCAAATGATCCAAATTTCTATGGATAATTAAAAAAAAAGGAGCAGGTGGTGTCAGGTTTTCCTGTTAGTTGTCAACAACACAAGTAATTTCCACCAACTATTAATATGCTTTTCACTCCTTTCAGCAGGAAAAGGGCACAATTCTCCAAAATGTACACTTGGCTTAACAGTTCCTGGATTCAAGTAAAATTTGAAATGAATGCTGAAAAGATCTTAATGAAATCCATGTGTTCTTTCAAAGTCAAAGCTTGGGTTCTTGACCTGTCAAAACAGCACGTTTCTTAAATAGCATATTTACACGGAAGACTACTCTTGGCTGGCATCTGTTGTGATTGAAGTCTTCTTCATGTGAAAACTGCAGCCCAAAATGATGCATGGCTTTGCATGATTGATGATACAGTGTGGTGATTGTTATATTTGCAGCAGCCTGCCCATGTCTGTGATGCTTTGACCCCAAATCTTTCTCTGCAGTCTGGTGACTCAGTAGTGTTCCTATGGCAGGTGTCCAGCTGGATGGAGCAAGGTGGCCACATGCCCGTGTGAAACAGCTACAAACTTAGACCGGCTTCTTCAGGGTCAGACTTACCTTCTATAGGGCCAGCACATGGCTTCTTGAAGTTTTTTCTTGAAGTCCCAACAAGCAAGTTGATATCCAAATACAATGGTTAAGGCACTTGACAACATCAGGTGCAGCAGGTATTTAACTAGGCAAGCTGAGAGAGCAGTCAGTCTTGGAAGAAGCTGAAGTTAGAGCCAGTCCTGGTCCTCTCAAATCCAGCAGCAATCTCAGAGCAGAGCTTACTCCTCACGATGTGCCTCCACAGTGAGTGGAGACACACATCGCTTGCACTGAGGCACCGGAGAAGACAGGAATCCTGACTCCTAATTCATGCGTGTGTTATATCATAGTTAAAATTGCTTCCTGGTGCTGTACCTATTTCCATTTGGCTGCTGTACAGATTCTTTAGATACGTTTGGTACACCAGCTTTTCCTTAAGTAGTGAATCACACTGATGTTGTGTTGAGTCTTAATAAACACTCGCCTGTGTTAGGCAGAAGAGGCTAGAGGACACCAATGTTTTTACAGCTTAAAAAGCCTAGAGAATTAAAATTCCAATCATAAGAGCAAGCGTTGGAGGAATGGAATTACCTGCATGTCTAGACACTGCATCAAGAAAGGGAACAGGACACTGGCAGGGGCATGTTTTTGGTGGGGGTTTCAGGGAGCCATTTATGCTGCTGCTGAACACAGGGTGGACCAGTACATGGGTTAAAGTCCTTTTCATGCCAGCTCAGAGTGGTTTCCTCCAGGTTTGCTCTCCAATGGGAGCTGCGAGCCAGTGAGCACACTGTCTCTAGGGTGACGGTGGCTTGTTCCCCTGCTGATTTCCCTATCTGTAGATGCTTGCTGGTGGCCAGGCTGGTTTCTGGAGTGAGAGACTGTGTCTGTTTTGGAAGAATATTACTCTGTAATTGTAGAGTACAGGAGTTTAGTTTAGGAGTAAGATCGCAGGCAAAGTGGATGCCTGCATCGCAATGTCTGGTTTACAGCTGTGGTTAATGCCCATCCAGGATCTGCAGAGCAGTGGAGAGACTGTCTGTTCCTCTGTAGTTTGCAGGGACCTTTCTTTTATCATTCTGAAAGTAGCAGCAACGAACCAGTGAGAATCCTGAGAGGGTACGAGGGTATTTGCCTATTTAGTCCTGGTTTTGCAGTGAGTCTTGGCAGAGATTTCCTCTTCAGGAACACCTCAAGTCCAACACAAAGGTTTTGATGCAATGGCTCAGTTGGGAGCTTGCAGTCTACCAGCAGAGATTTCAGGGCCAGCCAGGTGCCGTTAACTGCCACCACTTTTTTACTTCCCATGTGGTTGGTAGATCAGCCAAGGTGACAAGCGGCTCCTGAAGAGGAACACAGGCCAATTTTTCCCTACTGGCATTTAGCAGCTGCTGAAACTCTTGCCCATTGATTCTGCTTTATTTCACCATCTGTTGCCATCCTGTGTCAAACCAGAAAACATTTTGAGCCCTACACATCGAGCAAGCACACTTCATACTCTCCAGCATTTACCCGCAGTTTGACAAGGATAGGTCTCAACCCCAGGTGTTGCTTTTGATATATACTGAGTGGTCCTTCATGGTAAAAGCCAGCTAAAAGTTGAAGTTGTTGCATTGGAGGCCACTCGAGGCAGCAGATGATGAGTTTTCTGTTTGAGCAGAGCTCAAATGGCTCGTTGCCGTCATCAAACCAGTCATGATGTTGCTTGGATACAAAACCCAGTTGACTGACAAAGGCAGCACAGAGACACCAAGGCAGGTGCTGGGCCTGGATCTTTCCTTTGGAGGTGCTTCTGCAGCCAGCAGAAGGCCAGGAGTCCCATTTCACGTGTGGCACCTTGTTTCGAGGGTTTACCATCCTGCTGGCTTCACTGTCTTCCTAGATTTGTGGGAACAATGTTAAGCAAAGCACAGGTGGTGGGCTGAATGATCAACACCGTACTAGGTGTATGGCCATCCCAAATGAAGCATTTGATATTACAAGTCTGTCCTGATTTTGGTGGGGAGAGTGTTAATTTTCTTCCTAGTAGCTGATACAGTGTTATGGTTTGGGATTTAATATGAAAATAATGTTGACAACACCCTGATGTTTTAGTTGTTGCTCAGTAGTGCTTACCCTGAGTCAAGGACTTTTCAGTTTCCTGTGCTCTGTCAATGAGGAGGGGCACAAGAAGCTGGGAGGGAGCACAGCCAGGACAGCCGACCCCAACCACCCAAAGGGATATGCCATACCGTAGAAAGGCATGCCCAGTATTTAAACTGGGGGAGTTGGCTGGGAGGGGCTAATCACTGCCTGGGGACAAGCTGGGCATTGGTCAGCGGGTGGTGAGCAATTGTGTTGTGCATCACCTGTCTGTCTTGGGGTTTCTCTCTCTCTCTTTTTGTTATCTCCCTTTTAATTACTATTTATTATAGTTACTATAATACTATAATTACTAATTATTATTATAATTATTATAATAATACACTATATTATGTTATATCATATTTCAATTGTTAAACTGTTCTTATGTCAACCCATGGGTTTCGCCTTTTTTCCAATTATCCTCCCCATCCCACTGTGGCATGGGCAAGGAGGAGTGCGCGAGCAGATGCATGGTACTTAGTTGGCAGCTGGGGTTAAACCGCGACAAAGTCACATGCAGAAGTTGGGTCTATAGTGCAGGATGCAGAAAACAACATTGGATGCTACAAGGCCAGTAGAAGAAAGACACTGTTCTTGTTGCTCATCATCTAGTACCCACCTTCTGTGACAAAAATAAGCAAACACTGAGTGACACCAAGCCTTTTCCATATTGGGCATCTTTGGAGCTCTGAGCTGGCTGTTACCACTTGGGAACGAGATCTTCAAGTTATTTATAACAGATAGATCCGTGAGAATGTCAGCACAACCCTCAACAGCAGTCAAAACAGCAAGCAGAAAGCTAGGAAAGTTTCAGAAAGGAACAGGGGAAGAAACAGAGCTCATTGTTAACACTGGTGTGAATCAGTGGTGTGTTTGCATCTTGGATGTTGTTGGGTTCTGCTCCACTGCGTCTTGGAAGGGAGATGGTGGGATGGGAGAAGTTACAGAGAAGGACAAGGAAAAAGGTCACAGATTCCAGGTGGTGCCTCCTTAACTGGGAAACTTCTGGTGGGAAGAAGGATAACTGGGGAGCGACATGTTAGCAGTCCACAAAGTGATGGCAGAATCTGAGAAGGGTACAAATTAAATGATAGGCAACAGTTTCAGAACAAGCAAAAGGGAGGATTTCTCCTACAAGTTGTGAAATTTCTTGATAGAAAAAGTTTTGTGTGCAAGAAGTTTACAGGACTTCCAAAAACAACTTGTCAAATTATTCAGACAAGGTCTCTCCTCTTCCACCTAGCATTAAAGGTAAGATTTTCTCCTGACATCTGCTTTTGACCTGTCCATACACAGACACATGTCCATCCGTAGATTATTAATCCACGTGGAGGAGAGCTTCTTCCCAAAGAGAGAGATGGCAGTTTAGGAAATAGTAAAAGCAAGCATTATGCTCTTGGGGCAATAGCATCCTTACCTCCGGCACTGGAGGGCAGGGCTGAATAGCAGTTTTTAATCATAAACCAAAAAGCAGAGCTCCTGGACTACTGTCTGGAGTCCAGCCTGGCATTTCTACTCTGTGTACCAAAGCCTTTCATACCTCTTTTTCCTTTTTGCAAAGTGCTATGGGATAAGCAAGTAACAGCTGTGATATACCATTAGCCTGAATTTCAGCAGTCCAGGCCCCATAGTTCCCACCACCATCAGTGGAGAAAGTGAGCACTTACATTCTCTGAAAGCCAACACTTCCTCTACTTTATCTTTCAGTATTCAATATTTCCTATTTTGGCATTCAATATTTCATGAACAATTTACTTCTTGTAGACCTCTAAACTCCGCCATTGACCTGGAATGGTACTGGAGCACTGGATTGCACCATTAGCATCTAAATATTGGGTAAAAAACCTAAGTAATCCTCCCAGAGTCAACAAAAAACTCCAGTTCAAGTCACTTTTTATTTTTATTCCATAAATTACAAATGAGACTACTGATGTCCAGGGATTCCTTATGCCTTTCATTTTGTTCTGTAGTTTAGCAAATTCTGCATCTTCCTGGTTAATTGCCACAGACCGCCAAACTGGAACAATTCTCTACCAAGGCTGAGGTGAAATGAAGAAATGGGATATCATTAAGGGTGGGAGGGATTTACTGCCTGTCGTGGTTGCTGTGATTGCTGCTGGTGACAGCCTCCTAAGGAGCCCCAGCCCCAGCGCCAGCCCCAGCACTGCTACACATGGACCACAGCCATGCAATGAGCCAGCCGGCAGCCCCTGGACATGATTCTGCATTAACCTGTTGAATACTCTCCTACTTTTTGTGGGTGTTTCCCAGCGGATGGCAAGCCTGTGGTGCTCAAGAACCTGGGAAGCTTTGCTAACCATCCCTGCTGGGGTCACCATCAGCACTGCGATCTCATACCTCTGGCAATACAGACAGGCGCAGTCCTGATTCCTCCTGTGCTGTTTGCTACAGTCATGTGCAGCTCTGCCCAGTAAGTAAAAGAAAAGGCTGCAAAGCTGAACTTCATCTGCAGGCTGCAAATCACACATTTCACAGCCAACAGCTGTTCTTACAGCTGAAGAGATTGGGGATGGCTCCTACTGCTGGCAGTAAAGATAACGTCAAAAGCTTGTGCCAGGAGATGTTGTTTGTAGAGAAGGGGCTACAGTTCAATGCCCAGATCTGTAGGTGACCCTGGAGTACTCAAATCCAAAATCTGCTTTTTTTTTTTTTTTACTTTTGAAGTCTACATTGAGGACTGTGTTTGCTTAAAGTAAAGCTACCCAGCTGTGAGACGACTAATGAGAAAACAGACACCAACCTCATTTGAAGATGACCACCATGACCTCACATCTTCCTCTTGCTCCCCTGAACATGAAGACTATGAAGGCTTTCTTGGAAAGCTCTCTTTTCCGAGTAAGAAACTTTCAGTCTAGTCTAGCTAGCTCCTTAATGCTTCTCTCTGTATTTACTGATTTAAGCCAGGGGTTAGCAGGCGCAATGAGAAAGCTTCAGCTGAAGAGTTTCAGATGACAGTAGACCTGGTTCCCCGGCACAGAGGAGGCTATGCAGCAGTGCTCAACCAGTTGACAACCAGTTGTAACTTGTCAGAAGCTTCCTCAGTATTGGTTGCTTTGTTATGGAAGGTGGAGCCATTTGAAAAGCCTGAAACACTTCTAACTAAACTCAACAGGAATGAATTTTGTATTGTCAAGACTCCTTCCTTCTCTCTCTCTCTTCACTTTTTTGAACTGGCAACTCATAAAAGGGAATGAGAAATGTATTACAGACCAGTTGTGTGCCCATGAGAAAGTGTCCCTTCCTCCATCAGCTCTTCAGGAGTGAAGCTGTGATGTATGTAGCACCACGTAAGTGTGTACCTCTGTAGAGTGGAACAAGAAAGACCATTACCTGGTTCACAGAAAAGCTTTCAACGACCTTGCTATGATCTGAGTCACCAGCAGCTTAGCAGCATGAATATCATTTAAAAAACATAAAAGTGGGAGTTGCTTAAAGTTCTGTTGAAAACATGTGCCAGATGTCACCCATTTGACTCACGTTGCATCCAGGAAGAAAGCAGTTCACGTTCAATGCATCTGCAGTTAATGCCAAGGCTTGGGAAGAGAGGGGGCGGCGAAGGAGTGCACAAGTTGGAGCCAGATCTGGGAGCACCTGTGCCGTTGGGCCACCAAGAGCTGCCTGGGGTCTTCTGGCAGTGAAGGCAATAGATCCTCCTGGATCCTGGGGCTTCGGTTTCTGCAGAGCTCCTGGTGGGCTGAGATTCAGTACATCTAAGGGAAAGTGAAGCAAAGAAAATTTCCGGGCAACGTGATTTTGGCATGATCTGGACAGAGCAATGGACTACATGGAGGGCTTGAAAATTTCTATTCATTTGGGTTTGCTACTTGTATGTCCCTGTTTTGGTGAGCATGGAAAGGGACTGTTGCCTCATTCAACAAGACCTGAAACTGTTCCGACTGTTGTGCTTTTGGACAGCAGCTTTATGCACCTCTGTTTCACTGATTACAGTCCCATTTTGCAGTTCCTCTTGTTCTCCATCTCCGTGGGAATACTCCAGACTGGGATCATGACCACTTCCACCACTCCTGTAATGGGCTCAAATGATGGAGTTTGAGGGTAACTTGCAAGAATTAAGAAACAAAGGAAATCAGCCAACAGCATACACAGTTGGATTATTTTTAAATCAGAACGTGGCCACTGACAGAAAGGTCAAAGCCACCTGGATAAGTAACGCATGATGAATTATTTCTCTATGTCTAATGGCAACATAATTGTCTGCCTCTGTGATGTTGCTTGAAGTAGGATTCTAGATCACCAGAAGACTCAGAAAACCACACTCTGCTAAAAATTCCTTTATTCCTAAAAACCATTTATCACCTGTAGAATTATTTCAGATATGTTTTCACAAAGCCGTGTGACTTATAATTAACTAGCACTCACACAACAAACTATTAAAAAGCAATTAGCTCAAGGAAATTTATCTAAGCTGTTTGCAGGGCTGATCTGAGGAGTGATAACATTTTATTGATGGAAGCATGTCAAATTTACCCAGCCTGACAGGGGCCAGTCCCTGAATTTTTATAAAATCCTGAGGACTCCCCATGCACCTGTTAATTTTAGGAAGTCTTCATTAGCACTCATAAAGACCAGCCAAGAGTAACACCTCTTTCCTATCTTTTCCAGGGTACTTTGCTTGGGCTGTTTCTATGCTCTGAGAGAAGCAGATTTGGTTTTGCTCTCCTAGATCCTGAGCATCTCATTTATATCTATTCCTTTATTAATTGACATGATGTATAAATTAGAAATTGGGTTTTATTCCTTCTTACTGCATATTATGTTGACTTGTCAACTCTAATAACTTCACTCTTCCCGACATAATTTGAGAATTATGCATGAATACTGCAAAGTACTTAAAATTACATTTTACAGTGCCTTCCTTTTAATTATATTCAGTTATGATGTATATGTATATACATATATATACACACACAGAGAGCAATAGGCCGTGCAATTGCTGTTGGGCTCAGCTTGTCTCTGAGCTCAGTGACTCGGCAACAGTAAGCTCACGGGGAGACGGCTTCAGCTGAACTCACTTCCCTGCAGCTCTTATCAGCTTTTCCCTTGGAGAATTAACAACAACATCAAACTTCTCCAAAGAGAGTGTGCAGGGGGAAAGAAAATGTTTAATATGGAAGATGACACAGTCTGTTATGAAGTTAGGCTACTTACATGTAAATTTTATTCAATCAACCACGATGGGGAAAAAAAAAAAAAAAAAGAAAAAAAGAAAACACACATGGGAAAAAAAAAGAGGATGGATGGTGTTGACAAATATGCAGCCCAAAACGGAAGCTTATTGTTGAAATTGTCTCCATTAGCTAAATCTCCTTTGTGGCCTTTGGAAACAGCTGTGTAGCCAGGAAGATAAAGTGCAATTATTTTGTTTCGAATAAAAATTAACTCTGTTTTCCCTGTCCGGGGCAAGTGCTGCTGCTTGCATGAGGTGAAGGGTCCCAGCCTTTCTGCTGCTGTTCCCCTTTGCAGAAAAGCCTTACAAAACCAGTATCTCTACTAACCAGTGTATCTGTGACAGAATCATAGTCCTCGGTCCAGGAAGGACTGGCCTTTTGGTCATTTTGGCCTTAGCCTACTGAATGAAGGGCTTGTTCATAAAACCTGAGCGGCATTAGTGACATGCTTTCTGAAGAGGCCACATTTCCTTTTACCGGAAAAAAATACATCAGTGAAAAACTGAACCATTTTGAAGCCTAAACTACAGACAGATATGACAGAGTCTTCTCATCACACCTACCTGATAAAATCCAGATGCACTTATACTCAGGCAGAGAGCAAATATTTCAGCCTGGCTACACCAGTGACAGCAAGATTAATCGATAGTAAACAGCCACCGGTGGTGGTCTGCACAGCTATAGGGACCAAGTTACCAAGGAGCAGTAGCAGTCAGTACATCTTCAATTGTTTGTTTCCTTTTGTTTTTCTTCATACACTTTTCATGAAATCAGATGTTGCGAAATGAATGCTTCAGGGTAGCCAAGAATGAGGTAGCCCAAGAAATTACTGCAGGACCACAAAGCACGTAGTGCGGGGACACCCCAAGGGCAGTAAGCCACGGCTTTGCCTGTCCCTTGCTGTGGCTGTGCCAAACATGACAGAAAAAGGTCAGAAAATGAGCTAGTCAAAAATCTAGCCAGATATGGATTTCTCTCTCCTGAGGTATTTCAAAGCAATATCACATGGATGAAGCGCTCCAAGAAAAGCATCAGAGATGACAGGCTGACGGGAGTCAATCAGCTGGAACAGCTGGCCAGGGACCACAGAGTTCCTGCAGGGAAATCCAGCTTTTTGAAGCATCTTGTTGCGAGAAGGGGAAACAGAAAACTTGAAATGTGACACACAGAGGTTCTTCTGCAAACGCTACGCAGCTGACACTGACATCGCCACGAGCTGTCCCCTCCACGTACCTGCCGGGGAGCAGCCTATGGGTGACACTGGTGTCAGGGTGACCATGCCCTGCAGCACAGCTACTGATGAAAGCCTCTGCGAGGGTAATCATCCAGCCCTGTGGTAGTGATTCATTCCCTCCAATAGTTCCTTGGATGCAGAACTTCTTGCATCCCTTTCCCACCAGGAAAACACAGGGATTTTGGAGGGAGGGAGTTTTTTTTGTTCTTACACAAAATTCTGCAGTGCACTTGGGTGTTGTGAGCAGGGTTTGACCCTTCAAAGGAGCCCCGAGGGCATGGAGAAGCTTTAAACTCATGAAAGCATCTACATTAAAGAGTGCAGAGAGTTTTAACCTTACTGACAGAGCTAGCAGTGCCCATGCTTGTTGATGGCTTCATATACAACTTCTATGTGCATTGCTGTCTTGACCTGCTCAAGTCGTTACTGTCCATGTCCCAGCATCTTGTCATTAACCGACAGCATGTAAGGACGATTTTCCTTCCAGTAGCTCTGTAAGGTCTGTGAGGAGCTGTGCCGGGGGAGCCATCTCTCTTGTGCAGTGCTGTTCCTGATTGCTGTCTCTGGGGGCTACTGCGGTGCAAATAAACAGCAGCAAGGACAGGGACTTGCCTGGCATTGATTCACAGCGAGATTAACTCACAGTGGCCGGCCAGTGGGTCGTTACGTACTTACATTGTAAATGCCGCTTCCGTGCTCTCCCCAAATGTGGTCTCGCAGTGTTGGGCAGTGGGAGACGCAGGACACAGGGGTCCGAAGCAGCCAAGGGCTCACGGACCTGCTCAGCTCAGAGCACCAGAGCTCTGCCCAGCTGTTCACCTCAAATGTTTTCTCTCTGGTTTGTGCTGCAGCGGGTTTATCTGGGTTCAAGTTTCTCTCTTGCTTTCGCTGCAGAAAGCAGTGGGGTCGCCTTCAAAATTAACAACATAATTGCTCCAAGTTACTCTTGCAAAGTGGGAAGATGTCACAGGAGAAAGAAGGGGGGAGTCAGGGATCAGTCAGAAAAAAAGACCTAAAAATACCAACCTCAATGAATTTGAAATCTTAAAAAAAAAACTGCTGGGAGCCACCCAGCTGAGGGGTGGCAAGTGCATACGTGGAACCCTCCCGAGTGAGCTGCCTGATCCTGGCATTGTCTCGGGGAAGGAAAATAAAATCTGGATTCTGGCTCTCAAGCCTAATGTGTCACTCAGGCATTACTGTGGAATGAGTAGCCCCGTCTCTTCTTTAGCTCCTTGTTAGCTCAGGTCTTGCAGGTCTGCACATCTGGTGCCAAAGATGAATGTCACGGTCCAGGTTCTTCAGATGAGCTTGGCCATCCAGACCATCAGCCAGGCTCATCGGGCAGGGGACAATTCAACAAAAACCCACAGATTTGCTTCTGGTCCACTGACAGTGGTAAGAGAAATGTTTGCTCCTAAAATTTAATCAATGTGAAAGTGCTTCGCTGAACTTTGATTGTGTGGTGTTACTTGGTGGTGACGCTACGTGTGGAAGACTAAATGTGTGCTTGGCCTGAATGGGGACCAGAGGAAGCCTGCAGGCAAAGAGTCCATAAATCTGCAAGAGTAACTGCAGCCTGAATGTGCTGAAAGAACAGATGCTGGGAAAGTACCCGCAAATATTTTTGGTATTGATTGGACTCTAGCTGTTAAGAGCCTGACGTAGTTAGGTTGATGCGAGCCACAGAGCGTATCCAGTACAGTGGTATAAAGGTCTGACTTCCATACCACTTGTTTTGGCAATAGGCGATTGCTTTCAAAGCGATGCAACTGCATTTGTGGGAGGGAGTGTCTTTCATTTGATTATTTGAACTCTTAAAGGGAGGCAGTTAACTAAGTGCAAACAGTGTGCCTAGAGAGGAGGATCCTCATCCAACAGGCAGCTTTTAACCTGGATATGTTTGTCTAAAAACAAGCCCATCCCTAACTCAGCAAGTGTCTGACTGGAAGTACTTGACTAGCTGCATCACACACGTTGCGATGGACTGTAGCCTATTAATAAGCGAAAACCTTCTCTACTTTTTTCATCTCCTCTTCCACTGAGTGGGAGGTCCAAGCTGACTGTGGCTACACCAGCTCTGGGTAATGTAAAAATGTTTTGTTTGGCATGATGCAACAGATGGACTTCTCCAGGCTCCCAGATGCAGGTGGCATGCAACCCTCAGCCCCTCTGCAAAGGGGTTCCCATGCACCTCCTCAAGCAGGTGGCAGCTCCCTCCTCCCCAAAAAAATCTCTTTCTACAGTCAAGGGTATCCACAGGATATCATTATTAACAGCTACCAGTGTTTGGGCAAGTCCTGCTAATGCGCGGTCTCAAGGAGAAAGGGAGAAAAGGGCTTTCTGGAGCCAGTGGCAAAGCTTGACCCTGGACAAGGGAGGGAGCAGGACCTGCGTGTCCTTTTCCAAAAGGCGCTTTTGCAGCCAAGCAGAGAGGATGTCTCGTCCCTAAGAGCTGTGAGGCTTTCATTAGGGCTGACCAAATAACCCCAAAGGGTTATTGTGCCAGGGCACATAATGCAGCAAGATTTGCATTCATTAAGACAAATGAGCAAAGTTCAAGATAAATCTTAGGACAAGTTCAACCACTCCTCTCTCAAAGAAAGATACACATTTGTAGCGTGCATGTGTTAAGATCCCAAATAACCCAGGGGACATTAGCAATCCCATTGACTAGTGGACTGGATCAGACATTTTGTCCTATGCAAATTGAGCTGTAAAGATGTTCACAGGTCAGGACTGAATGAAAGGCAAGAGGGCATCCTTGCTTTACAAGTCACAGCCTGATCCCTCCTGCCATTGAGAGTTACAATATTGATTCAGTGTCTCTATTCTATTATCCTTTTCTTTTGCAAAAGTCTATTATCTTATTCTTTTGCAAAAGAAGGCACTCCTCTGGCAGATGGGATGATAATGCTGCTGTTGGGCCAAGGCTTTTGGGCAAAGAATAAACATTAAGTAATGTTTGCAAAGAAACTGAATTCAAAGACTAGTGAAACCAAGATCCCTTCTAGGAAAAAGGCCACCCCAAAGCTTGTGGTGTTGCTGGTGTCTCTCACAACAGACCCTTTCTTCTAAGGATTAAGTCAGTCGAATAAGTCGATGCCATTTTTCATGCTCCCTGCCCAGGACGAGTGTCTGCAGTCAGCTCATGAGTCAGCCTGCCAGGTCTACTTTGGAAGCAAAGACCAGCTGCAGCTTTCCCTCTCGCTGTTAGGCCTCCAATTAATGAAGTTTTAATTAAATCAGGGTTTAGAGAGGAGACAGGGTTTTCATGGATCAGTGACATTTTCTATTAGAAAAAAAACCCTGAGCAAGCTGTTGAAGATGCATGCCCTTCGCCAGAGCTGAAACAGAAGGTGATGACTCCAAAGTTGGAAACAGCTTGATTGTATTAATGCATTTCATAATTTGGTGAGAAAATGGGGATTGGCACCTGTAGAGCAGAGGAGGCTTCAGCGCAGCTGCAGGTGAGGTCCTTGGACTGGTGGGATGGAGAGAAATGGGGAATTATTGCCAGGGGAACAGTCTGGTGTCAGGAGAAGACAGTGAGCAAGGAAAATTTTAATGTGTCGCAAAACTTATTTTCCATATCCAGAAGAGTTACAAATTTTAATTCCTAAGCCCATTTATTTTGGTAATGAAATATCTTTGGGATGGGGGTGTGCAAGGAGCAGACAGGGACTCTGTCCCCAGGAAATCAGCAGTTATGAGTGGGGAGTTGGGTGAATTTTCCACAAATTCCTGGCCAGCCTCTGGGTGAGATGTGTCAGCCAGCAGGAACTTCGCTTCAGATGAAGACTTTGCTGAGATTGAGCAGTGCTTGAAAGCTGCATGGTAAAAAGCCCAGAGAATATATATATTTTTTTTTTTTTTTCCCCAAGATGGCATCTTCTTTTAATGTTGGTTGTATCTGTTAAATGATTTTCCCTGTAGTTCCTGGTGTAAGGTTATGTGTGGCAATCAGGAATTTTCAGGCAATGGGCTGAGGGTTATTTTTTTCATACGTAGCGAGTTGCACATCTTCTCATGTGGCTTGTTCAAAGGCATGGTGATTTTCCCAGAAGCAAAGTGTCTTACGGTGTGAAGATGATCTGTTCAGGGGTGATGCATGTATTGTCCCTACAGAAAGTGTCTTGGGGCGGGACAGTCTCTCACAGCCCTTTCGTATGGTGCACAGGGTTGCTGCTTTTCTGGCTGTGTTTTTTCCTGCATCTTATTGGGGGATTGCCGTGTTTTAGATTGTTTATGGTACACTTAATAAAAAATTATGTCACCTGTGCTAGGTAGGAAACATCCCTTTTTTAGTGAATCTCCTAATCCTGTCAGAGATAGCTTTGAACCAAAACAAGTTATCCAAATATTTCTGCATAACTGTCAACACTGCGGAACAGGATTGTGTTTTCCTTGCACTGTATCATGAAAATTATCAGCTGGTTTTTGATTGCCCTGCATTTCCTACTGCTGATAAAAGTCAGTTTCACGTTGTGGTTTGAGGAGGAGAGTGACCACTTAGGAAAACTGCCTTGTTTCAGTGCATATAGAAAATAAGAGTTTAGCAGGAGTTGTCCGAGCTAGAGCTGCACGTCATCAACAGCATGTGGTCTTGTTTCCCCCCCAAGACTAACATACATAGCAGGGCTGCATCCAGTCATCTGCCGTATTCCTGGGCTACCTGTGAAGATGAATTTAAATGCAGCAGCAAAGCTTCACTGTCTTCTTCTCGACCAACCTTGTTCCTCCATACCTGGGGAAGCATTGGAAGAGTAACCCATCATGGCCAGCTGCTAATAAGGACTTTTGGGTATAGGGTTTGGGGTTGGGTGACTGGCAAATTCATGTTGGGCTTTGATTGAAAACACGGCCATGATTTGCCATCCACGCCCTGTCCCTGGGCTTGCTGATTCACGGGGTACATTGAGCACAGCTCCAGCAGCTACACCAGCAAAGTGCTGTTTGCAGAATTGGGGAATTGAGCTATCATGTGACAGTTTATTTTAGTGTGAGAAGAGTCCTTAAGTGTCGCTGAGCTAAATATTTCTCTAATTCATGCATAACTTAAGTTCAATTAGCAGCTGGATCTCACAGACCTAGGTCAGACCTCTCTCCCATGACGTGACTGTGCCGTGACTGCGCGTTGTGAGATGGGGAGCTCAGAGCTGGGATTCGGCTGAACTTCCTGGACCATTAATGACAGTCCTTGAATCCCCATCAGTCCTCGCTGCTGGTAGTGAGGAGACATCATTGAGGCACATTTTTGCTTTACATTGTCATAAACCACAGTGCAGGCACAAAGCAAATACCCGAGAGCGTTCACAGAGACTAGAGCAAGCCCAAGTTTTGGAGAAAGTCTGTATTAGCCCTCCAACCCTCTTGTTCAACTCCCCTTTGCTTCACTGTCTGTTGAGAGTCTTGTGGTCAGATCTGCCTTTAAAGATAACCTGAAGGATCCAAAAGCATTTATGTATTGTGATATAGCACAGAAAAATCTAGTGATGAAACATTTCAGACAAGCTACTGAAGGAATATATGCTGAACCAGCTACATCCCATATGTCTTCTGTTTCAAGGAATATGCCCTCTGTACCACTCGAGTAAAGACCTGTCCCAGGGACCTGATGTAGTGCTCATGAGATGAAGAGGTTGGTTGCTGGGAGGGTTTTCATTGCATTCCTGGTGGACTCCAAACAAGTAGGGCATCTGATGTGGAGCTCTTAAAGCTGTCACCGTAATGCATCATCCCTTCCAGGGGTCAAGAAGTTGACCATGAGCTGGCAATGTACTGGTATCTTGGGGTGCATGAGGAAGAGTGTGGTCAGCAGGTCGAGGGATGTTCTCCTCCCCCTCTACTCTGCCCTGGTGAGGCCACATCTGCAGTGCTGGGTCCATTTCTGGGCTCCCCAGTTCAAGGCAGACAAAGAGCTACTGGAGAGAGTCCAGCGGAGGGCAACAAAGATGATGAGGGGACTGGAGCATTTCCCTGATGTGGAAAGGCTGAGGGAACTGGGTCTGTTCAGCCTGGAGAAGAGAAGAATGAGAGGGGATCTCACCAATGCTTACAAATACCTTAGGGGTAGATGTCAAGAGGATGGGACCAGTGATGCCCAGCGACAGGTTAAGGGGCAACGGGCACAATCTGAACCTCAGGAAGTTCCACCTGACCATGAGGCAGACATTCCGT
>NW_009629341.1:136984-151785 GCF_000690535.1 Cariama cristata | reverse complement strand
TTATAAGTCAAAACCCGCCTGGACGTGATCCTGTGCAACTTGGTGTAGGTGACCCTGCTTTGGCAGGGGGGTTGGACTGGGTGATCTCCAGAGGGCCCTTCTGACCCTGATGATTCTGTGATTCTTATCCTGCACCTGAGTTTATCACGAGATGCACTGCTCTTACTCCGTTTCACCTACACACTGGTGTGCATCCTCCTGTGCCAGGCCGTATTTCATGGGCACTAGAGCCCAGAGCAGAGCTGTATACCTGCTGCTCTTCCCCGTGGCCTCCTGAGCTTTTCTGCAGCCTGGCAGCAGGTACCAGCAAAAATGCTCATTTTTCCCAGTTTCAAGGTGTGAGCAGTCCGTGCCTCCCTCCCTATCACAGACCCGCTGCTCTGAGTCATGCATTAAAATTACTTTCCTGAATTTTATTTTTTTGCAGTGACAGCTGATTTGTATTTTCTTCCTTCTCTGCTCTGGTGTATTGGTAGCTGGTAGAAGCTAGAAAATGCCAAGTGAATTGCTGGAGGGAACTTCAGAATTGATCACCTTGTTTTTACCATGGCAAGGAAAAACTCATGTACTCCTAGCAACAGAGTAACTTTGCAGTTACTCCAGGCTTTAATTGAACTTTCTACCTCAAGGTTTTCAGTTGAATTAATCTTATTTTCAAACAATGGTCATTATGTGGAGAGCAAAATGTTATATAAAAATAATTACAAAATGCAAATAAAATAAAAGACAGATCCACATCCTAGCACAATGTGACAGAAAGAAACAAATCAGAAAGTATTAAAATCACTTACGTCCTTTCTTCATATCTTCTGAGCCTTGGTGCACAAACAGCGATTTTTCATGTGCCCTGCTCTTGAATTACAAAACTGAAGTGCAAAAGTGGAAGGTTTTTTGCTATGTGTTTCTGTCTCTAGCTGAATTAGATATTCACCGACTTTCTTCAAGGCTTTAGACTTGTCAGGAAAGATCCATGACAGCTAGAAGCCGAGTGAGGAGCTTCATCGTCATCGATGCTCTTAGCTAATGTGTGGTAATGCGAGCCATGGGCTTTGGAGCGCAGGTGTAATGGACTTTAGAAGAACTCCAGTTTCTACAAGTTGTGAGGGAGTTGTAAAAATAGCAATAACCAGGTTCTTTGTGTGCCTTGACTGGCCAGCTGCTGGGGACCCCCAGGTCACTGGGCAGTCCCCACTGGGGCAAGCTGGTGCAGGCAGTTCCATCTTCGGATGCGGTCAGTCTGTCTGTCAGCTCCTGGGCCCTGATAATAATGTCAATGACTTCTGGCATTTTAAATTTTTGTATTTTTTGCTTCTCCTTAGAAAGTGCCAGTTTGACAAATCATAGCTTTTACCTGCACAGATGAATTTCTCATGCCTTATGTGAATTTCTCACTGTGAAAAAAAAATTGGTTTTTTAATATTACATGTCTTCCAAATGAGAAGGTCCCAGTCCTGAGGTCATGACAGCTTTCTGTTTCTAAATACAGGCTAAAAGATAACAACAAACTCAGTGTGAATTAATAGAGGTCAAAATGAAACCCCAAGGATTGTACCATAATTACCAAAATGAGATGTTTTTACTGACTACATTTGGCTTTTTTTTTTCCTCCTTTATCTTCTCAGATCCCATAGCCTTTGCAGATATTGTCATTTTGGCCCAAATCATGCAGAGAAGTGCACTGCAGGATGGCAAAGATCCTGCCTGCTCTGGTTTCATTATGCACCAAGGGAAGAGAGGTCACCAAAAGTACCGTTATGTTCCCAAACAGGGTCCTGTATTTCACTATATATACTCTACAGTAACTCTGTTTAATCTAAACCCACAGTGTAACTCCAGGATAAAAGTAACATATGTGCAATGGAGGAACTGACCAAATTATACCAAAGCAATTAAAACCAACCAAGCAACCAGTCATGATAAAGCCATACTTGCTTCTGAGCATCACGTCACTTTTTTAGCAGTGATGCAGACATTGGTGCTTCCAAAACGCCTGCGATGGGTACCAGGAGGTGCAAGGCACTGAGCACCACCGGGCAGAGCCCTGAGCCATGCGGGAGCACCGCACCGGCACTGGCCTTCCTGCCCCATCCACCCTCCTAATTACAATCTTGTGCGTTTATCCTGTGACTTGTTTAAGATAAAGTTGCCCTTTTCCAAGCTGTTTTGTTGTGTGCTGCTGGTCTTCATCCTACAAGTTACAGTGGCACAGTGTTAGACTAAGATGGTTTTTTTCCCTCTCTCCCATGCACTGTGCAAGCTGTTCGTTTATCTTCAGGGGGACTTTTCGTAGGACATATTATAGATTTAAGAGGGCAGTGATTATAGTCAACTTGGCATAAATAATCCCATTTCAACCCCAGAAGAGAACTGTATCAGTTCTGTTAGTGTAGTATGTCTTCTCACGTTTGTCACTGAAGTTGGGCATTTGAGCCTTGAATAAATATTACCAAAGGCAGCAGAGACCAGGGTACTGTCCCCAGCATACTCTTCCCTGGCCTGGCTTCTCCAGCTGCAACTGAAGTGCACAGTTCCCCGCCTCAGCATCTCTATTTGTGTCCTAGCTCCTTTCCAGAGCTGCAAACAGAGCAAGGAGAGTCTTGAGAGCTGAGGGACCTCTACAAGGAAACACCCTGCCCCTCCTCAGCCTGCACACAGGGGTTAGGTGATGACAGAAAAGCAACGTTTGCTCGCACATCCATGTCTGCATCTGTGCTTAGACCATCCCCTGCACTGCCCTGGCAGCCAAGCTACTCCTGGCATTCACACCTCTGCTTTTCCAGCCCAGAGAGCCCCACATCTGTTAGGCATGAGTGCTGGCCATGCAAGAAATAGCCTTACTTGTGAGTGATAGTCCAGTACGCCTGCACACAGACACCTCAGCATTGCAAGGACAGGGAAGGGTTAGGGTTAGGGTTAGGGTTAGACATGGCTGCACTCACACAATGTCCTGCTGCTCCCTTTCTGTGCTGCTGTTCAAAAATGTGATAGGTTTTACAAGTCATCAGTAGAAGGAATATTAAAGGATCAAATAATGATAATGCTCCTTTGCTTTCTGGGCCAGGCTGGCAGTGCTGTTCATTTTCTCAGCAACACCATTTTGGCTTCATAGCACAGTCCGGGTTAGGAGGTGTCTCTGGGGGCCCAACCAGACCAAATGCTGAAGCACAGCTTGCAAAAGGCTCCTAGGGATCTGTATGCTGATGGGGAACCCTTGCCTGCATCCCTAACGATGTGAGCACAAGAACTGCAGAAATTATGAGGTTTGTGCCAGCCGAGCTCATACTGGAGGGAGCATGAACACATCATACCTCCTACGAGTCGAGTTCTCTTCGGGACTGTGTAACTCCACTAACCTGAATAAATGACCCTCTCTGCTATCTCCATCTTGCCCACCCACCAGTAAAACATGCTGTGATGGGGCCTGGGGGTACGCGGGCTGCGTACCCTCCCAGACCTGCTGGTGCGTTTCACAGCCATTCTCCAGTTGTCTCCTCTTTATATTTGGTGACCGTCACCTGGGAGCAAAACCAACTTACAAAGCACTGTTTATTCTGTGCCCACTGCAGCCTGCACTTGCATTTGGGGCTGAACAAACCATTGTGAGCTATGAAACAAAAGGATCAACCTAAAAACAAATGCAGTTTGGCTAAATACAGCAGCCTGAGAAGCTGCTCTGCATCTATCTTAGAGTTGTCTGGTGCTAGGCAGCAGTATCAGAAGGTCTGTTTGCTGCCTTGATATTACTATTTTTTGTTAACCATCATCTGCAGTGTCAAGGATACCTCAAGTTTCCCACAGTAGCTCTCGGTCTCCCTGGTAAAGTTTTATTAATTATTAGTGTCCTTCATGCATTTCAGGAACATGTCTCACCTTCTAATCCACTTCTCCCGGCGTTCTTGAAACATTTGTAACTGTTAAGTAAAAAATTGGTTTCCTTTGGCTAAAGGCTTTCAGGAGACATTCAGCAGCAGGGCTGCACGACCAGTTCATTTACTTCGCTCGGGTTTCTACCGCCTGATCTAATTCAGAAGCAGCTTAAAGATTGCTTCTCCAGGCAGGGATGCTGCCCGCGGCTGTGTGCAAAAAATGGGGAGAAGAGCAGTGGGTCGAATTCAATCTGCTTTGTGAAGCAGACGGGAGAGTTTATTTGTGCTAGATGTTGGCTTTCTCTCACTCCATAATCCTTCTGTGCTTCCTGTGTGTCAGGTTTATCATTATTGTTAAAAACTAGTAGCCCATGCTCCAGGTCTGTGAAGCTGCCTTGCTGGCACCTTGTGTGGTACAAGCTTTAACTCTGGAGCAGCTAACGCAGACCAAAATCCCCTCGCATCCTTGCTCAGTGCATGCCTGGATCAAGACATAAATACATCTTACCCGGCGCAGGCAGATGTAGGAGCCGCTGTCCCCCGAGGGTCCCAGCACATCCCTCTGGGCTGCAGACTCCTCTGTCCTCCCCCTGATGGGGGAGCGTCTTGTGGGGCAATGAATGAAGGCTCTTTTCTTCTTGCAAGCCGTAGGGTTTTGACACACCCCACATACTGACCTGCCACAAAACTCCCTTGTGCTCTCGTCAATGGAAGGGGAAGGGAAACGGGACTGCCTAAAATCTGCTACCCACAGCAGAGCACACCAGAAACACCAGCGCAGAGAATGTTTCACCTCATTCCACTGATGGGTTTATGCTGGGGAGATGAATCCATTAGAAACTCCACATCTATGGGGTAGGCTGAAAGCGCTTGCTCCCAAACGGGGATTCCCAGCTTTAGCCCTAATTAAATTTTGCAAGTTTGCTTCTCCAAGAGGCTCCCACAGGCCTCACATCGAAGGTCAAGATGTTGCAGATCTATTTATGTATGCACTTTGATTAGGATCAGACTGGGAGCCTGTTGTTGAGGCCTGGGAGCTTTAAAACTAGGCAAAAGAAATTGTTAGAACCTGTTAATTTGTACTTCAGCTTGAGTGGCTCCTCTAATTAAAAAAAAAAAAAAAAAAAAAACAAAAACAAACCACCACTTCTCTGTATTTTAGTTAAACTATTTAAAGTTAATTGAATGTGTCCAGGATTAATATTCCTACAGTGTTTTCTGTGGAGGTGTTACTGCGATTTACCTATCAGGGAGCCTATTTCTCTTAGCCCAGTTTAATAACCATTATATCCCAGCTGTGAAGTGAGGAGATCAGTGCAGAGGCAAAGCCAATGACCCACTCCCCTGCTTAAAACATCACTCCAGAGAGTTCAAGTCTGGGTCTAGTAAAGGATGGCACCAACCTCACCAGGTGGTGAGATCTAGCAGGGGGAACTACATCTCCAGGTTCCTTCTTGTACAGCCAGGATTATACAGGAGGATTTCTTTGCAGTCCAGCTGTCAGCAGCATTTTCCATCACAAGACCCAAAAGACAGTGTCTTCACGGGTTCATTTGACAAACGTCCTGTGTGCACCTACTCATGTCCCAGGAATCCTGTGTCATGTAGCTAGAAGGTTTAAGGGATGCTCTAAGCCCACGCTGGGTACAGGTGAGGACATGGCAAGCAAAGCTAATGCGATCTCTGGGGCATTGAGGGACCGTGGAAGGAAACATGGAGAGCACTGAGGATGTAGGACTCATCAGAGGTACCCATCCCTCGCCCAGCCCTTGCTCTGTAGGTATGCCCTAGCAAGCACTTGGGCGTGAGCTGGAACAGCCCTATATTTTGGCTTGTCAAGTGTTAGTTTTCTGAGTAACTCTGAGACCCGAAGTAGCGCGTGACAGTGTGGATGGCCAAGGCATTGGCAGCAGTTATAATCAGACATGGGCATGTGCAGGGAGCAGGACCCGACGTGGGGAAAGCAGCAAATAGTCATCCTTGCCAGGAAGACAAGTGTAAAAGCGCTTAGCTTTACTCTCTGTGAATGAACAACATGTAGCAATAGGGATGAGGAAGTAATAAAGAAATAAGAAGTAGCAGCACCAGCATTTAGGAAATGGTATTTGAAGCATCCTGACCACTGGGACAACGGGACAAGTGGGACCTTCCCAAACAAAGCAGGAGATGCATGCAGGGCACTCAGGCTGCCTGTGAGCTCCTGGTTCCGGGCTGTGTAGCTCTGCAGGAGCTTTGCAAATGCTTTTTGGTATTGTTTGTTGCCTTATTCCAGAGGTTCAGGTATAAATGCCCAGAGAAAGGGCTGTGTACACCAGTGCACTAGGTGGCACTGAGCCAGCAGCTCAGAGCTATCAGTGTAGCCTGCAAAGAGCAGGATGGAGTGAGGAACCCATCTCCGTCCCCACTGTTCAGGCCAAAGGTGATTTTTCTTCATTATATTTAGCATTGGACTGAGTTGTGGGGGTTTTTAAGATGAAATGTTATTTTCCAGATGGGAAAATGCCAAGCTGTCAAAACCTGAACTGGTCCCTGGTTGTGCATCAGTTCCAGGTGGGGGGATGTGTAGGTGGATGATATGGATGGGGATGGGGGGCAGGCAGGAGTGCCAACTTGCAGTTCAGTAGTGGGGAGCTGGGGAGGGCACCCCGGCGATGCTCGTACTCACCAGGCACATCGCCCACAGTGAGCCTTTGTGGCCTCCTCGAGGTGGATGGTTTCTTGCCTGTGGTACATGGCAGGCTCAGGACTGCCTTCAAAACATTTATTTAACATAGAAGGTTAACAAGGAGTTGGTGGGCATTTGTGCTCTCAGAGCATCCATTCTGTCTTTCATTTTTATTTATTCTTTCTCCTCCTTGTCTACACGGTCAAACAGATTTCCTACACCGAGCGCCAATCTGGGCCACCCTGATCTCCTTGTCCTGCTCCCCAGCCCCCAAGGAGCACCCAGCATCAGTCACGCTGATCCCAAGTGCTGTGGAGGGGAGTGCAGGACTTTCCTGCCCTGGGTTTCAGGCTGGCAGACACACGGAAGAGAGCTCATATGCTCTCACCCCATACACCCTTTTGCAGAGACCACCGTTCTTCAATATGGTCTTGTTCCACCCAGGCAAACTGGTTAAAGGAGGTTGTTTTCAACCATACACGGAACAGTTTGTAATCTACAGACATTGGTGCCTCTCGCAGAACTGTGGGCATCCTGGCAGTGCGCCTCAGAGGTCCCATGTGGGTTGTGGGGTGGCTGGAGGGATACACAGGGTGGTACCCGCAAGCCAGGTTAGTTTTGAATGTTACATCATTTCGTAGTGCAAACTTAGGCTAGGCGCTTGGGGTTAACGGTATTGTGAACATGCACTTAAATCTGATTTTAATTTATCAATGTGTGTACCAATTCCCTGCTGACAAAGCTGCTGGGAAGAATGGAGCAATCTCCAGTTAGCCAGCACAGTAACGAGCTCGTTACTATGGAAATGTTACCCCTTCCCACTCCCTGGCAGGCGAGGTGCTCCGGTACGGCATCAGGGAAGCTGGCTGTTCCCAAAGGCTGCGTAAGCAAGTGGTACCTGGATGACAGCCACCCTAAGACCAGGGTGGGATGGAGAAGGTGCTGCAAGCAGATGGGTGCTGGGATGGCTGCAGGGCAAGGTGCCCTGGGGCACACTCCCCCCCGACACGGAGACAGCTCGAGCGAGCAGACAGACTTGTGGTGTCACACAGCCCCAACCACCATGTGGGTAAACGTCAGTTTATTTCTAGAGGGGCACTGGTTCCTGCTGGGCTCCTTGAGCCTGCATGCTCCTGGCACTGGGAGTGTGTATGTACGGATGGGGCCAAGCACAGCCCTGTGCTCCCTGTGGGTGGTGGGAGAGCGGGATGGAGAAACAACCTGTGGGTGCACTGGCTGCTGGCATCCAGGGCAAGCAGGGTGCTCTGTGCTGGGCTCCAGCCCCTGGCAGGATGGGACCATGTCTTTCCACAGCAGCAGAGCTGTGCAACGTCATCTCCCGGGAGGAGGAGATAATCCATCCATGGATGGAGCTCTGCTCCCTCTTACAGGGTAGTGGGGATCGTTGGAGGCAGATGGAAGCTGCCGAGGCTAAATTTAAGATCTGCTGTCCTGCAAAAAGCCCCTTTGTCACCTGTGTGCTGGGACAGTGACACCGCCCTGCACGGTGGCCATTCAGCAGAAAGGACACCCAGGGCCTTGAGCTCATCTTAGCAGGATGACAGTGTGCTCTGACTACCCTACCAGACCCTCCCCCTGCAACGGGCATCCCAAGGGAAAGACGCTGTTTGCTCCACTCCCACAACCACCCCAGTTTAGGGTGAGGACATTTGTCTGCTTCTCTGACCCCAAATGATGATCCCTACAGGGGAGCTGACAGCACAGAGGGGCAAGTGGCTCTCTCTGGTCTTTGCTGAGGACTGTCATACTTCAGCCCACTCACAGGAGGCTTTTCCCAGCAGCAGAGGCACACAACTGAACTGGGAGGAGATGGGGGGTGAGTACTGCACTGGATGCAGGGAGAAGCACAGGCTCTCCCTTGCACTGCCCCATCTTTGCCTTCCTTCCCGCCGTGGAAGGACAGCAAGCTGGGACAAGACTGCTGTCAGCAGGGTGATGTGAGACCTCCACAGATGGCTGGGCATGGTCCCCAGAGAGAAAAAGTGCTTGAGGACACGTGGGAACAGCCCCAGGCCCTGCCACAGCCCAGAGAGCGACCCTGAGGGACCTCTGCATGCTTCACCCCGGGCCATAAATACAAGTGCGCTGGTATGGAGCAAGTGGTGGAAGGATGAAAAGAAGTAGTGATGGGGAAAAGAAAAACGGACCCCCTCCATCCTCAACTTCTGGCACATTGTCAGCCAGCCTCGACGGGGACATACATACCAAGCAGAGCAAAATATATCTTCTGTACTTCCATTGCCAGTGCTGTAGGACTCCCACCCCTCCTTCAGTAGATGTGTGGGTCAACAAGGAGGGGCAGGTAGAGGAAAGTAGCTTTGCTGTAACGGTTGTCATGATTTGAGGGGACACGCCAAAAAATCATTGTGGCTTTAAAACCAGTAACGTGTTACAGGCTGCAAAATGGCTTTGTCCCTCTGTCCCAGGGGGCCCATCAGTTGCTCCAAGTCTCAGGCTGGCAAACATTCTTTCTTCAGTGGCACGGGTTTTTTGATAGAATATGGGAAACCTTCACATTTGGAGAGGGTGTATGTCTGGACATTTAGAAAATATTTCATATGTTCCCACATATTTTTATGTATATATGCACACATTTTATACTTTATCTTTATAATAAGACAATACTTTTATACATATATATCTAAAAGCTCATCCAGAAGCTTTTACAATGTGAGTCTGGCACAGTGCTGTGGATTGAAACGGCACTCGCTGCCTCTTAAGCACGAGAAGTGAGTCCTTCAGCCTTCACAGCACAGCAGATCCCATCTGCAAACACAGCTTCGCCCGCAGTAGCTCACTCCCTTTCTGCGTGGTCTCCCTGCCCCTCCAGACCCCTGGCTTCTCCAACATATGGAATCCTTTCTCTCGTTATAAGATTTCTGTGGCTGAGCTTATCTGGGAGGTACAGTCGGTACAAAATGGACATTCATCCAGACCCCAAGCAGAGATGGGAACACATTAGCTTCTACATGGAGCACACTGGGACTGTGTGCTTTAATGTATGGCCAACACAAAACAGTGGTCCTATGGAAAAAGTCCCAGATGAGTAGTTTATGAGCTCAAAGCCCATCTGGCTCAAGGAACAGCTACACAGTCTGCTGTGAGCACTCACAGAGCTGCCTGTGTTCAAAGCTGCCCAGAAACGACGTGACTGTGGTTAGCACAGCACAAAGCCCAACTGCTCTGCAAAGAGTCCAAGTATTTTTTGGGCCACGTCTCCTGTTGTGGCAGTTGGCTGCGAGTGTGGGCAGAGCCAGTCTGCATTTGCCTTGCAGGTATTCAAGACACCCTTGGCCTGACATGCAATAGGTCTGAGAGTAAGGCAAAGGTGTTATCTCATTATTCAGAGATTATCAAGGGCTGCCCCAAAGAAGAGATCTATAAAACAGAGACGTGGTGCTTAGGGAAACAGTTTAGTGGTGTAATTGGTAGTGTTAGGTCAATAGTTGGACTCAATGATCTTAAGAGCTTTTTCCAGCCTAAATGATTCTATGAGTCTATGAAGCTTTGTGCTTTGCAGACCTGATTTTCAAAAGCACCAGGCAAAAGCCTGCTCTCCTACTGCTCTATCAGTCTCCACTTGGAGCCCTCAACAGCCCAAGGTGACAGTTTTAGGTGGCTTGCATGGGAAACTTGTGCCCAATAGGCTCAGGAAAAATAAGTATCCAACTGCTGTCCTAGCTAAAACCATCCCTGCCAGAGGAGCCAGTCCCACCCCTTGTTGAGAAGAATGTTTTTATTGATGTGGCTTCAAAAGATCTTGTGGGTCACCAGAGCGGCCCCACTCAGGGATCCCAGCCTGGCATTGCCCCATCTGCACGGCGGCCAGGCCAACTTAGGATTCAAGAGAGGAGCCTCCTACTCTTTTTTTAAAAGCAGAGCTGATATTAAAGGAAATTATCTAAGTAATATTTCAACATTTAACTCTTCAAAGAAGGAAGCTCTTCCCATAGGGTCATTTCCCTGCATAGAGCAGAAGGGGAGTATGCCAGGTAGGACACAGAAGTATCTGAAAAAGGTGCCAGGATTGAAACTAGTGCTCTGCAGACATGGCAGCTGTTAATTAGCTACAAATTTTGGAAACTGGGGGTAGGGAGACTTAAGGAACTGGTAGGGACTCTGCTTTCATTCCCAGCAGGAAATTTAAGTCAAGGAGGAGTCAGGAAGCTACAGGCTGGATTGGATCAGGTCCACTTTCCCTTCCAGATGTCTCTTGGAACAACATCCTCCAAGTCCAGGAGATGTTTCTGCTGGGGACGGTTACTGAGATCCATCAGAAACTGCAGCGGACAACTGCTGGTGCTGTCCATAGAAGCCAAACATACCTGTACAGGTAGAGGTTTTCATTCAGAGCACTCGCTGCATCACTTGGGGCATTTGAGCCTGAGCATTAGGCAGTTTGTTTCTATATCACTGCTTACAGTGTATTCCAACAGCATCAGTTCAGAAGCAGCATCATTGATTTCTCCTAATATAAATCCTATAGAAAGTTTTCAGCTTGCAACAGTCACAGTTTTCCTCTCAGTGGATCCAATAAAAGTAAAGAGTTGCTCCCTGGTTACTGTCATTACAACAATAAAAAGCCAATGTAATTGAAAAGTGAATCAGGGAAACTGCCAGATTGGAGAGCAATGATAATAGAAAAAATTATATGGGAGCCCAAGTCCAATGCAAAGTCTTGTCTCTGGCTGCACCGAGCTTGAGCCCATTCAGGACAAACTCCTGTGCTGATAGGTATCTAACAGAGGACGTGCCTCCTGCGTGAAAGTACTGGAGTGTAGGGCAAAGCAGGAGCAATGACCACATGCTTGCCAACAGGCCAAACACTCAGTACATGAGCCAACAAGGGTGATTTTGAACACACGTGAAATGGTTCCTCTTCCTAAAAGGCAAAATGACAATAACACAATAAAAAAATAATTTCTCCCTATATTAGCGTAAAGTTTAAAAGCAAGAGCTGGAGATGGAGCAATAGATGCATATTTATCAAGAGAACAGTTATGTCCCACTAGATAGATTAACTGGTACAGGAAGACTCAAAAACCCAAAAGTCATTACTGTTTCCACGTTGTTAAGATTAGACGGTAACCATGGTTGTCTTTGTAACCCAGGTAGCTTGAAGCAGAGCAGCAGGTAGCATCACAGTAGACTCTGCAAAAGCTTGTTAGTGGCAATGCTGGTATTGAGGGACATCAGTAAAGACTTGTAAGAGTGAGAGGAAAGGAGCAGCCTATTGCACCACAGGCAATGATGTGTCCTGAGGTGAGTTTTCACACGTGTAACTCTGGAGGCAGACAAGAAGGAACAGGGGGCTGATCCGGAGATGTTATTCTTCTAATACAGTCATCTTGGGACACAGTGAGGCAGATCCTGAAGCAGTCAATTGTCTTTTATTCTCCTCAAGGACAGGATGCATGCACCATATTGGAGATCCATCGTCCTCAAGTACCCTGCCCATGTAAAGTCTGTGAGCACTTCCAGTAAGTAAGTCTCAAGGAGGCTCACACATCCCTGCAGATATCCTCAAAAAAGGATGCACATAAAGAGTGGGTCTCAGAGACACTGCTCTGGGCTTTGAAGTACTCACAGGGATGAGTATCCATCTGGTGATGGGTGAACACAGCTTTTGGGCAGCTTCTAGAAAGACTGTTCCCTGAAGGGGGAAAAAATAAACTCATAAACTACAGTAAAAAAGTTTGCATTGGCCTCAAAGAACTGTCACTGAGCCAGGAACAGGAAGAAAACTCCAACACAGGCTGAGCATCACACCCTGATGTGATGGGATGAGGTAACCACATGCAGATGGGCTGCTCCTGTTGATAGGAAGTGATCATTAGGGTGAAATGGTGGGTTTGGCATATGAGTGGTCTCAGGAAGATGCTGGGGTTCAAGTTCAGGTTTGAGTTTCCCCAAGACAAAGACCCGAGAGGAATACAGGATTGGGTGGTAGGTGAGAAATCATTGCTTTTACCTCCATGGTGCTGGTGTGTGCAATCAGCGCTGCGGGAAGCCAACTGGGAGGGTTGCAAACCCTGGGCAGCCTCAAGGCACTCTGCAAACTTCCACTAACAGCACCTCCCGACACCGCTGTAAGGCAACCATATGAATTAACCCTCCTTTCCACACCTCTAGTTGCCAAGAGAAACGCTTTTCGTAATCATGCAGGTTGTGAAGTACACAGCTGCTCGATTTTGCTTGCTCTTTTAACGTTAAAGAAAGCAGAATACGGGTGGTGAGATTTCCTCATGTACAACAAAGCAGGCTGGAAATCTGTGACTAAATACTGGGGGGATTTGCAATCCAGCTTTGAACTGTGCAGCAAGGAGCCACTGGTGACAATTGTGCGCTCGCTATTTTTAGCTGGGCAACATGAACACCGAATCCCTGAGGAACAAGGACAGCAGCAAAACCACCAAATCCACCAGACTTGCTTTTCAGAGAACTCATCTTTTGTCCACTTTTCTGCAGATTTTCTGCACCAGGTTTTTGATTGTTGCAGGAAATAAACGAATAAATAGAACGGTAGAAATCAGCGCCTCTAAGGATAGATGGATAAATATATATGAATGTGTGCAAATCTTCCTATACACACACAGATACGCATAAATATTTCAGGGACCAGATTTAATCAGAGGGCACTTATTTTTCTTAGTTAACCACGTTGAGGATTAATGATTTTGCATCTGTGTGATGAGGTGTGCAGCAGCAGTCAGGGAAGGCAACCTTAGATAACGCACTGAGCAGCTCAGAACTGATAAGGTTTGTCCTGTCCTTATCAGACTGAGGGGAAAGGACCTGGAATTTCTTGCTGCACCGTTTCCGAAATGCCGGCTGTGCAATCTGATCACACGCTATCACCACACTCTCAGTTGCAGAAGCAGGCGCAAGTTTGCATCACCTTTCCTCCGCTGCAGCATTAAGCCAGAGTTGTTTGGCCTTTCTGAGGTTTCTCAGAGGTGGATAGTTTAAAAGAGGGTGTACAAGCCCTGGTGCTCACAGTTTGCTGTAGGCAAGCCTGCGTTTTGGGCTGTAAGGGCTGAGAGATCAAGGTGCTGTTCAGAGGATGATCATCTGCAGCACAGGGGGAGACTTGGGGTGACTCCGAGCGTTTCCCTCCTTCTTTGCTGACTGCACCGATGGCTCAGACAGACTCATCTCCTCACTCGGCACTGCGAGTCAGCCAGTGTGAATGCCCTCTCTTCTGTACCATTAGCAGATATTAGTACCATGAATCTTACACATGTGCAAAGTTCCTCTGCTGCAAAATGTTCGCTTCTACATATTCTGCAGGAATCATCTGGTTTTATTATCTAGTGTATTTAAGAACAACATTTACCTGCCAGATCTGCAGCAGAAGTCACCTAAGAGGGAAATGCTCTCTGCTTGTGCTCACCGCACAGGCACAGCTGGAGACTTAGAAGGAAAAAAAGGGTTGTGGCTCATGGCAAGGTGTAAGAGCTACCAGAGGAATCTCTCAGGGTTTTATCTCTGTTGAGATGGCCAGGACTGATACCAGATTGCTGCATTTCCAGCCTGGAAGACCAGCCCTGGCACAGGGCTCTGTTTCCCTACTGCTCTACCAGCATTAAGTAAGCTGGCAAGAGCTCTAGCAACATCCACTTGCAACATTTACACTGTCAGTGTTAAATGAACCCAAAGGAGCAAAATTTGCAAAGTTATACTGAGGTGTTGAAATGAGGTTGAAAAAAACCCACGAGTAGGGAACTACGACATGGCCACATGCCTCTCTTCCTCCGAGTACCATGCCGAGTGGCTGAGTCTAACTCGATCCTCTTCCCACAGTTCGACATGCAGAGGATAACGCTGGAAGAGCTGAAACACATCCTCTACCATGCCTTCCGGGACCACTTAACGATGAAGGACATCGAGAACATCATTATCAATGAAGAGGAGAGTTTAAATGAAAACTCTGGCAACTGCCAAACAGAGTTTGAAGGTGAGAGAAAAAGTTTCTGTGTTTCTGTACAATTATTCTCTTTCTACTTCATCTGTAAAACTCACTCAGATCTGTGAGATGCAATGGGCAAGGGTGCATGGAGTTAGCATGTAGCAATGACATGCTTAAAGAGCTCAAGAGTTGCCATTAGCCTTCTTCCATGTGGTCTAAGTAAAGCTGATCCTGTTTCAGGCAGGAGGATGATCTAGTGGGTGCTTTGCCTTATGACCTTCCTTTCTCTGATGGGATTCAGGCAGAGGGATGTGCAGCCCCTGCTGAGGGGAGTGTCAAA
>NW_009629341.1:116843-136953 GCF_000690535.1 Cariama cristata | reverse complement strand
TTCCCTACAGAAATATGCCTATCTCAGCCTGTCATGGAAGGACTTTATTGGCACTGGGTCCTGCCCTAGCAAGCTGTGCTAGGCTCCACCAGCTTTCTGTTGTCTTTCCATAAACAGAGAAGTTCTTTTACTCTGGACTCCCAGGGAACAGCTGGGGAGAGTCGTCTCTCCGCATTGTAACACCAGCAATGAGCTGAGACGGTACATCTGCATCCCACTGCCCTGCGCACCTCTTGTTCGGCACTGTCGGGACCCCTGGTGTGGAGCCTCAATATGCTGTACGGGTACCCCCCAGGACAGCTCACCTCAACACGTGTGAGAGTGTCTGCAAGACTGAGGTCTAAGCAATCCTCAGAGGTAGCTAGAGAAAGGGAAACATTTGCTTAACACAGCATCCTCTCCGCAGTGCCACAAGACCATTAAGTGATCAGCAACTGGCATCAGACACGGCCTCAAGTTTTGCAGTGGATTTTGCACTTTGAATGGAGCGAACACTGGCAAGAACATGCTCCATTTTAAGCTACCATGAGAGAAGGATTTTCTTGGCCAGAGGAACTTGTGCTGCTTCGAAGCATTGCTGGTTGGAACAACTAAACAGATACAAGTCATCTCAAGCACAGAAAAGTCCAGGGAGATACCTACAGAGAACCTCAGGATTTGTGCATGTCACCCTGGGACAGCTACTGCGCTTTCCCACCCACAGATCTGCCACTCTATATAGGTCATTTTGGAGGAAATTCTCATAGTCTGAGGGGTAAAATAGCCTCTGAAAGGGCACCAGGCAGAGACACTGAAGCATCTTTAAAACAAAGCAAAGGATAAACATATTAGTGCAATTCTTAGCCTGGGTAATTAATGGGATTCAGCAGCTATATCCAGCACACTCACCCTCTGCTAAATACTGCAGAAAAGATGTAGAAGAGCACAGCTGAATTTTAAAAAGCCTGCAGGAGGGAGGCAAGCAGCAACGCTCTTTGAATCAAGCCAAGCAACATTTTTTTTTTGTTCCTCCTGGAGAGCAGCAGGGAGGAAGAGATGCTTACTTACATGAATGGAGTTGTTAGTCCCCACTGACCTGCTGATTCAGTGGAGACATGCGCCAGCTGTCACCGCAGCGAGAGGCATGCAGGCTTCTTTCAGCTCCGGTACTTGGGTGAACTATCCCAGTCGCAAAAAAAAAAAAATGGGTCCGAAAACCATCTCATTTTGGAAGTCCCAGCTTCCAAAAGTACAGCAAGAACAGCTTTTCTCGTGGGATGTTGGCATTGCTGGTGCTAGGCAGAACCTAGAAGCAAAACAGACCCTTTTTTAGATGTTAGAAATACACACACACACACACACACAAATCCACCAGAGAATAAAGATCGACTGAACACTGTCAACAAAGATGCAAAGTTTTGCTTCAGGTCCCAGAAGAAGGGGACGGTTCTGGTCCATGGCAACTCTGACATGAGCATTTCTTCCAGAGAAGGCAGGCTGAGAGCAGATTGTGTCCCTGCAGCTCTCCAGGCTGGACATGCCATTACCTGAATGATCCTCTTGTGTCCTTAGCGTTCCCATTTCCCAAACACTGAAATCCCTACAGAGCTCAAAAGCAGAAATTATGGGGCCTCATGGCATGGATCAATGGCACTAAGGGAGAGCTGTTATGAAGGTTGGACAGCTTAAATGGCTCTACAGAAGTGTCTCCATGTAAGTCAGTCACCCTTTACTCCTTAATTAGTGGAGTGAAAGAGATGCTTTTTGGGTGTAATTCCTTGAGCTTATTTTAGGTGCTACCTTGGGATGAGATGAATTGCACCTTAAAAAGCACCTATTTCTTTCAACTGTAAAGGCAGCCTAAAGCGACTAGCTTAGAGGCTCACTGTAATCTATATTTAATGTACATTTCATCCACCCCATTGAAGTGCCTTTAATTATGGGTAGGAATGAAGCCAAGATGAGCCCCGAAGGTTTTCACGGAGATTTGGGAGTGGCTCCTACAGGAAGAGAGACAGCAGTTATAGTTTCAGTAGTACCTTGCTGAAATGGGCGATCTCCACTCACTGCCACCTCTGGGTATGTTCTTGCCATCAAAGAGAAGCCCCGAAACCTTTTTCTGCCCTGTGGACAGGGACATCCCCCCTTCTCCACGCCTGGGGTTAGCTGGCTCAGCCCCACCAGGTGCTAAACAACATTGTACAGGAAACATCGCCATCGGTACAAATACATGGATATTTCTGTCATTCTCACAATTTTGCCATCTTGGTTTCTTGTCATAATAAAGTCTTTACAAATATGGAATGTTCTTCCTATATCAACATGGACGATATACCTTCTCTCTCTCTCCCACACTCATACACACACACACTGGAACCCAAATATTCATATTATAGTCATAGACAAGTCCAGGATTTTGTTCAGTTCACTCTGAACATTAGAGTTATTTGCAAGACATCAGATCTAGGCTTACATTACAACTTCCCCTCCTGTGCATTTCTAGGGGTTTTCATTTGCCATCTTCTTGATGAAGAACAAAGCAATGAAAATGCCTAACTCCTCAGTACAAGTAGCCCACACCAAGCCCACTGATAAAGAATACAACCAGAAGGGAGGCATGGTTATGTCTTTGGCCTTTCTCTCAATTTTTATTAATGCTTAGGACAGGAAAACAAAGTTGAGAGCCAACAATAGTGTTTTTATGAGAAGAGACACAAAAAAAAGGACAACTTTTTGCAGCAACATGGTACTATCAAAAATTTATAGTGCAAAAATCATTTGTCTGGCAGTTCCCTTTATCACGACATTAAGCTTGTGGCAAACAAGAGTACCAGCTGGTTACAGTGACCCATGCTGTCTGCCACGGATATTTCATCCTCAGCCCTGACACTCGAATTAACTGCATGTACAAGTGCTGCCGCAGCTGCTCTCCCTGCTCCCCCCCGACAAGCACTAGGAGCATCCGCTCATCAGCTAAGGGCTTGGGAATGAAAAAGTGACCTCTTGAAACAAAAATAACTCTAGCTAGCCAGAGAAAGCAAATATCACTCACCTTTGGCAGGGTTATGACAGAAGCCACTATAAATACACTGTAGCTGTTCATGTTAGCAAGCCTTTTTCTGCAGATGAGAAGGCTCTCAGCGCTTACCCGGACCATCTCAAACCCACCATGATCATCGTGACCAGCCCACCAGCCCAGCAACCACAGCCAGTGGACTGATGCACCCTGAAAGGGGCTGGACCCATTAACCCCATGTCCCGGTGGAGAAGTTACAGTGATGGTAGTTCTGTCTCTGTCACTAGTGACACCATGGTGAGTCCTCCTCACCAGCCTGTCCTCTCCTTGTTGACAAGATGAAGGATGAACCAGTCTCAGTTTGTCTTTGCTTCTTGAGATCTCATTTAATTTGGACAGCCTGTGAATTGCTCTCGTCCCTAAGAAGGGGCCAGGACATGTCCAGAGGAGCTTCAGGCTCTGACGGTGTTCAAGGAACCAGCTCACGTCCAAACTCCAGCATGTCCCATGGGTATTAAAAACTCCTGCTGGCAACCAAATGCAAAACAGCTCAAGCATCGAGCCCTGCGATAGTGCCAGCTATGGACACCAGCAGGAAAAAGCACGGATGCCGTGCTCAAAGGATCTATGAATTTGGAGAAAGGAGAGAAGTGAGGGCAAAAACTCACCAGTTAGTAAGGGGGACAAATAGGTCTTCATATTTAAGAGGGCAGTTCTCAAGGCAGCACGTAGTTGTATTCACAGTGAAGAAAGTCAGTAATCTCAGCTGCTTTGTCTCCCTGTGGATTGCCAGGGGGCAGAGGAACTGTAATGCTCATCTTCTTGAGGGTCCTGCTGAGCCCCAACCAACAGCAAGAGGGTCTCTCTGGGTCTGCAACACCTCTACTTCTCAGCACAGCCCTTTCCCCTTTATTCTGCCGTTATTTGGTAGGTTATTCAGCTATTTGGTGTACCTTTAGTTGGTAAAGAACAATAACGATGACTTAACTGGATCCTGCTGCCTTAGAGCTCTATTTTCACTTGATGTTATAGCAGAAGACTGAAGAAATCGTTCAGTTCAGGAACATTTCTGCAAGAAACACTGAACATGCTTCACTCTTTTCCTTTGAATAGAAGAATTACCCTCACAAAAAGCCTTGGCCAGTCTTTGACTGCTGCTTCCAGTCACCGTAATCAGCACCAGAGCCCCACACTGAATGGCAATGCTGACTGTGATGGCTTGTGTCACTGTTTTGTCTGCTGGCTGGGAGTGTGTTCAAAATGCAGAAATAATAGAAAAATAAGTAAAGAAATAACTAAAGCTTTTCAAAGTGCCGGGGCATCATGCACAAAACCAAGGAACCACAGTATTGATTCTATGTGCATTATAAAAGCGAGCAGAGGAATCAAGGAGTAGAGCAGCGCAAGCAGAAAGTAAGTAATTTAGGAGAGCTGCCGTAAGGGAGATTTCATTATCTGCACAGAATATAGCGAGTCCCTTGGAGCGCTGGTAGTGCAGCATTTCCCTGCCTTGGGCAGTCTGACTCCGAGTGCTGCCTAACGAGGGCTTCTTCTGCCTCCGGCGCTGAGCTGATGCTGGGGCACCGCGTGGGAGCTGGGATTAGGACACAGGCACTGCTAAATCCTGGCTGGAGGAGGTGAGGGGGGATGAAAGAAGTGGTCAAAATGCAGCATCCAGTGCTTCCTGCTCTCTGGGCAATGAGGTTCAAGCCTGGATCAGAACAAGGTTTATTTCCATATATTCTAAAAACATTCTCCTGGACTTTTCCAAACATGGGCACTTGGAGCCTTTTGCTGGTTGCATTTTAAGTTTATTGTAATTCTGAGCTTGTTGTCAACCACCTGAAAGTCTCCCATCATCACAAATCCATCCATGACAAAGAGGCGATGGGTTCAAGCCTTCTCAGGCCAAAAGAGAACCATGGATTACTGCCCATAGCGGCAAGGCAGAACTATCTATCCTGTGCGTGAGGATCTTCTGCCTGTCTGTGATTATCTTGGGGAACCTTCAAGGCCTTTTCAAACAGATTAATCTTCACTGTACCCCAATACCATGTATTTTTCTGATGTTGATAGGTAGGGAGGCTAAGACAGAGACATGAACTGGCTTTAGCAAGTCACAGCATTAATCCTCGTTGATGAACTTAAAAAAAAAAAAAAGGTAAGTCAAACACTAAAAATCCCAACTCTGTCTGCATTTTAACTGCTGCAAATTACTCTCACCTCTTTTGGCAATTATTCTGCAAGCATTTGTTTGAAAGGGTTCTTAGTAAGTCTGATTTTGCTTAGGCATAGAAAACCTAAAGACAGTTTGGCAAAATGACTAATGTACTGTGCATACTCATAGGAGCTATCACAGTGGGTTTTTAAGTGTTGTCGGGGAGCACATCTTGAATGTCTGCTCATTCCCAGTTGACCTGGATGAGTCTAAGGGATTCGCAGAAGACCAGTATTTCTGATAAAAGAACTTTGGAGGGAACTTCATAAAGAGCTTAGAAGATACAGACAGAAAACCCAAAACACACCTACAAGCATTTGAAGGGTTTAAAAGGCAAGATGAGAGAGAAAGGACTTCCTGCAGTATGAGAGGGTGGTCTATTATGAAAGTTGGTTTGGAAGCAATGAAAGGTAAGGTGGATTATTTGGAAATGTCCCAGCAGGGAGAGGTAAGACTTGGCCAGCACAGAGTATCTCTGAGGTGTGGACTAGAGGGTTATGCCAAGGTAATGATCAGAGGCAAAGGAGGATTTCTGAGCCGGGTGGAAAACGAAAACATTACCTTGACTGAGCATCTCATCTTTCCTCTGTCTTCCCTGCAGTGCACGCCCAGAAGCAGAACAGACAGACCTGCGTACGGAAGAGCCTTATCTGCGCATTTGCCATGGCCTTTATTATAAGCGTGATGTTGATTGCGGCCAACCAGATCCTGCGGAGCGGCATGGAGTAGCCTCTCGCCACGACACTGTGAACCAAACTGACCATGCATGCGCATGCCACCGGGTGAGCTTCCCCCGATCCGACTCTCACACGGCAAAGAGACAGAGGCAGGCAGATAAAGCACCATTCGTCAAGGAGCCTGAGGCCAGCAGCGTAATGTGTCTTGTGAATCAACTACATCCTTTTGGCAGGGACATAAAAGGGCTGTCTTAATGCTTTAAAGGTTTTGTTTCCTAATGCAATAAAAAAATAAATATACAGGAGTCCCGAATTATGGCTTCAAAACAGCAATGGTAACTTGGAAGAAACTTTCATCCAGCAGCCTGTTTTGCAGTTTTAAGGAGGCACAGCCTCATGACTTATTGCAGCAGGGCTGTCTTTTAACCTAGGGGCCGACTGACTATTCTGCGTAGCTCTCCGCTGGGCCCACATTCCCAGGAAGTTGATCGTAGCATTGCCACAAGCAAGTTCTGTTCGTTTGACTTCATGTACTCCAGTTTCACTTTGTTTTTCCCTTATGACCATGCCTTTGAGTTTATGGCATTAGAGGGGAGCTAGAGCATCCTTGTACAGTATTTTCAGAGTAAAAAAGAGGAGAATTTGTCAGTATCATACAAAGTTTCTATTTTTGCTTTGTAAACACCACCTTTGACACAAGACTGTGGGGTAGCATGAGACTGTTTGCCATTTTTTCTGACCGTGCATCAAGACTTGAGAAGCATCACCCATTTTCACACATGGGCATTTCTGAGATTTGTGCACAGTCTTCCAAATGACTCTGCAACCACCAGCGCCAGTTAAAACTCCTCTATTTGGTCCTGTCTGCATATTCAACAACATTTGCTTTCCAGCAGTTTTGCCCTTCTTCAATAAAATTGGCCTTCAATAACCTTATCTGAGATGAAAATCATGAGGGGAGCTCAGAAAGGTCTTTCCTCCCCTCTCCTTGCCTGTGCAATTTTTATTTATTTCACTTCATATGCCCTGGTTGTAATCTGCAGTGAAACCTCCATGTCAGACACCTTCTTGTGGGAGAGGTTATATTTTTGCCTACACAGTGGTGCGTGGTTTTGACCAGTCAGATGCTCCAGTCCCTCCCAGGAGCCATCCCACCACCACCACCACCACCGTTCCATGGGCAGGCTCCAAAGAGGGTAAGCTGCAAAGCAAATTGCAGCAAAAGAAGAAGGAATCAAACTAGAGCCTACAACCATATGTTATGTAGTGTGTCAGACTTTCAGATCCTGCAAGTGTTAGTTATTTTTCCTGGAAGAGATTTTAATGCGTAGCAAGGAGAAGATGGAGCGATGCAGACTAGAGACACAACATGTCCCGCGGAAAGCACAAGGATTGGGCAAGCCTGGAGCCAGGATTACATCGGAAAGCATTTTTCCTTTTAAACTTGACACAAATCCTTGCATTTACCTTCGGATGAACTGTGTACCTGTGTGTCACCCCAGGAGAGGTCTGGTTTCCTTGCTCTCGTGGGAGAGGTTTCCCAGCCGGTGCTTATGGAGCTGGCGTGGGGAGCGCTCCCAGGGAGGTCCACGGAGGCACCCGGGTGTTGGAGTTGTGGTGGCTTCATGGTGCCGGCTGGGCGAGCTCCAGAAACAGCAAGGAACAGCGAGATCTTGTTCCTGTAAATGTAGGTGACTGTTTCCTGTGTCACGAGAGGGGGCAGGATGGCTCCCCAAGGGACTGCAAACCGTGAGCTTCCCTTATCCTACACAGCAGCCATCGGCTTAAGCCTGGATCCGTCCCAAAGACTCATTTCAGGTCTTTCTTTGATTACAAGTTCAATCGATAACATTTAACCTGTATTTTTTAGTAGTCTAATTTACAAATCTGCTTCTCGTTGTTCTGTCTCCCATCACCCCTTTAAACTCACGTCACCGCTTTGGATTTTGCCTTTAGCTGTGTATCTCAGTCGCCCACCTCCATATTGTTGCCGTTTTCCTTGTGCCCCCCTCCATCACTGAAGACGACAGCCGTCTTTTCCAGAGCAGCCAAGTTATTTTGTTTTACCTTTCACAAACACACACTTTGGTATTTCTGTTCTGCTGTGACTAATAGAGGTCAACTGCAAAATATTCCACAAAAAATTGTTGTATCTCCCAGAAGATGGAGAGATTTATGTTTGCTATAGGCCAGCAGCAGACTTCAAACCAACAGCAGAAAAAATTTAGGCAAGCTCTGAGCGTGGCCTTTGCACCACTGGGGAGCCAAGGCACATTTCCAGCACTTGCTGCACTGGATATTGCGAGATAACGAGCCTCGAGATCGTTGTACGGAAACTGTCATCCACATTTTTAGGTCTCAGGGGCATGTGAAAAGGTGGCAGCAGTGGAAAAAAAGTCTAAATGTTACTTGCCACTGAGTAATACTTATTTTTTCCCCCAAGACTGTGCCACAGTGAACATGGGCAGCAGGGGTAGATGGAGACAGAGCGGAGAGATGGGCACCAATCCACCAGCCCTGCTCAGCAACAGCAGAAACATAGGGCACAGAGATGCCTCTTCACTAATCCCAGAAACGCAAGCTAAAACACATAGATCAGGCATTTCTCCATGTTATTCTCAGTCATCTGACCGCTAATACCAGGCAGACTCCAATTATAACAGCTGCTTTACGGACGAGATGATCTTTTGCATTCCTTTAAGCTTTCTGGAAGGCTTCATGATTTCTACATGCATGCTCCATAAAAACCTTTGTAAATACAGTCATTTTTCAGTATAATTCTTCACCTTGAAGCTCTATTTGTAAAACCAAACCTATAATTAATATATCAGTAAAAGCCATAGCCTGGTGTCAGTAGAGTTCATTGCAAAACTCCCCACTGATTTTACTGGGTACAGGACTTGAGGGGTTTTGGGGTTTGTTTTTTCTGTAGGGAACCCAATTTATCCGTTATGAATCAATGTCATGTCTTGCCAGAGGTCTTTTTCCTTCCTAGAGCAGCCTTTCTCCATCTAAGGGCATCTTGAAGATGTCCCTTCTTTAATCAGTCAGGCTCTTCTGGTAGCTAGTGGCAATGCAGGATGGATCAGGCCAAGCCATTTCATCCTTCCCTTGCCCCACAACCTTTCTACCAACACCTTCCCATCTTTCCTAGCCAGCAACATTGGACCTGTGTCTCTTACCTACCTCTCTGGCTCCATTTATGTAACATCCATTTATCTTTTTTTTTTTTTTCTTCTACACAAGAAGGAAAAAAAAAGGGGTTTTTGTTGCTTTTACAGACAGTGGGTAAAAATAGAGCAGTAAAATTTTGATTGGAACCTGATGGCAAAAGCTTAGAGGGAAGAAAGTAGAAGAATCAAAGAAATATAAATAAAAAACCCCACATCTCATACTTTAAGGGAAAAAAAAAAAGCCTATTTAAGTGCTAATTAACATACTTTAAAAAATACCCAGACTGCAGCAGTGCTAGGTAGAGCTGTCAGAAAAAGCACTAAACTTATACTCTTGCCAGTTACATGAGAATTTAAGTGTCTTTTCAGCACTGCAATTCTGTACAAAAAGGATATTGCTATGGCAACCCTCGCTGTTCGTGACATGTGTGCCACCGTGTCGGAGCGACACGCAGCAATTGCAGACGCGCTCCCAGCCAAACCAAGGATGGACAAACAGCTCCCAGCAGCCTGGGACAGCATTTCAGTTCGTGGATTAGCAAATTGTGAGCAACCCAAAGACAACTCTGTTGGCTTAGCCACAGAAAATATGTGTGTAATTAAACAGATTGACATACAGGGAAGGTTTTGAGATGGACTTGATTATTTTAGCTTGAGAAGCAAGTTTGGAAGCAAGTGAAATCAATGGGTGTAAGCACTGCTCGACACAGGCTGTCTCGTGTTTGTCGGGGAGACTTTGGGCAGGTCCTTCATGTAGGGATCTATCTCTGATGGGAAGAATTTGGGTTACTGCTCCTGCAAGGCACTGGGCTGCATCACTGATAACCATTGACTTTAACAATTGGCTTTAACTTTGAAGGCACATCCTGATTTTCTGCTCCAGGAGAAGCCAATGGAGGGAGTGGCAGGCACATGGCATGCTGAAATACTTTGGAGGCCACAGAGAAGTGAATTCCAGCAAAAGCTGTTGAAGGAACATCTCTTACCTGTCAGATCCAAAGCCATACCATAAGGTCAGCCATGAAAAAAACCACAGCTGAGGTTACCAGACAGGACAAGTGCATCAAGGTGGTGGCAGTGGCCCTGGGGAGCACGCTTCTGCCCACGACAGGTTGTGCCACTCAGGGCATTTACTGGGGCCTGACCCTCTTGACGAGTCCACCACTGAGAAGCGATTTCTAATCAGAAGCAATATCAACAGTAATTTAAAGAATTAAATGGGGGCAGCTGGGAAAACTTAGATTTGTTAGGGAGAATTTGGTCCTCATGCTGTTGGAGGTCATACAGGTTAAAAGAGAATTTACAAAGAAAAAGTAATTCTCTTTCATGTTCGATGGGTGCCCGCAAATACACCAGTTACTGTTAACAGGCACCCTGTCCTGGTGAAGGTGCTTGCAGACCCCCCAGCACAAGGGTCTCACCTGTGAGCAGAAGGATGGGAGGTGGTAGGAGACCCAACTACCTGTCCCTGCTCCCAGCTGAGCTAGACCTGAATATTTGGGTATCATCTGGTGGTTTGGAGAGATTTCATCCAGACTAGTCAGTGCTTATTGGGCATTCACGGACGCTGGTTGCTTTACATGGGAGACTTCCAGCAACTTTGTAAAAGAAAAGGTATGTACATATATACCCATCTTTTTAAGCTGGGGCCAAGTAAATAGGTGGGTTTAGTCCCTCTCCCATAAGAAATAGGATAGCAAGCAAGCAAATCAAGAAAAGGTAGAAAGCATTCCTAAGGATGCTACTCTGGAAGGCTGAAGTCTGTTTGACAGACTTGGATGAGAGAAGTACCTACCAGCAAACACTTTTTTCCATGGAAATCATAGGAATATTCTTTCACAAAAAACCCCACGCTGCATCTTTCTGCCTGCTGCAGAAGACCAAAACATCCCCTGGGACACCTGGAGGACTGTGGTGGCCATCCAAGGTTGAGTGCTGGCTCTACTCAAGATGACACATTACTTTGTGAGGTGTCTGGTACAGGATGAGTCTCAGCTTTTTCCACGAAAGAGTCTCTCCCCCGACATCGTGTGCACGTGCGCGGAGCGAGCAGTGCTGCAAAGGGCTGTCATCGCACAAAAGCGGGAGGTGCACAGTCCCGAGTCAGACTTAGATCTGCGAGGAGAGAAGCAGTAGGAGGAATATATTAAAATCACTAAGAATGAAGTTCCCTATTTTATCCACCCGTGTAATAAATTATTTAGTTTCTGCTTTATGGATGACTATTTGAAAGAAGAAAAACCAACTCTTCTAAAATGAGAATCTGATGAAGTATCTTTTTTCTTGGCTCTGAATCATGCTTACATTCCACAGATGAAGATGTACAGAACTTGCTGGTTTCAATCTATTATTTTACTGTACTGTGTTCTGACAGTGCAATTACATTTCCCTGGCATCACTTAAAATCTATTACTTCCCCAGGAATTTAATACAGAACAAGAAACGACTCACAACATTTTCATCTATATATATTGTTGGTTGTTATCAGGACTGGATCTTGGTTTTCTCCAGTTCAAGCAGAGTGTTTTAGGCAGCTCTAGAACTGTAGAAGCTTCAACAAGAACAAGGTGGACAGAAAATCAGACAACATTTTAATTGGAAGAGTACTCCTCTCCTACCTCTCCAGTGGCAGAAGTCTGAAAAACTGCCCCAATTTGACATCTTCAATACGAAATAATTTTGGCCCCAGTAGCCAGAAGAGGGAGAAAGGAGAAAAAGGCAATTCTCTAAGGATCAGTACTTGACAATTTGATGATGAAAATACTGTAGGTGGGTTTTTTTATTTTCTGTCAAGACAGACTAAAATACTTTGTAGCCTTGAAGAGCATTACTAAGTGAAATTGCTGTTTTCCAACCAATTCTTTTCTACAGCTGTTCATGGCCAGTCTTTGCCAGCATCATGAATAAGCAGCTTCAAACACTGCTATTTTTACAACACTTTAGGTGAGATCCATGCTACAACTTTCCTTTACCAGCTGGTCTTCTGTCTTCATCAGCCAACAAGTAGACATTTGACTGTCCCATTTGAAGCTGCTGAACTTGCTTTAGTAGCTGCCCCTCTGGCCTTGCCAGCACTCAGGCATGTCTTGTCTCTCTTGTGAGCAGTCCCACTAAACCCAAACCATACAGCCGATGCGTTTGCAGCATCAGGCCCTTGGGGTTGCCATGTGACATCAATCTTCAAATACATGCCTCTGTGTTCATATTGCATCAACCCAAGAGCGATCTTACATTTCCTACCATCTCTTTCAGAAGAGCCAAAGTTATTTCAGCTTCATGCAGCAGCTCTTGTTCTCTCAAATTTTAATTGGGGTGGCGGGTGGAAGAGCGATGAAGTTCCTCATGGACTCCAGGGTAAATCAGAAATAACTCATTAGAGTTAATTGGCTTAAACTGGAATAAGCCCAGAATCCAGCCTGTTGCCATTTAATCCATACTAGGATCTAAGTAATCAATGCCTCCTGATTCATCTCTAGGAAGTTCTTCACTAATACATGCATCTCCTTTTTGTCATCATTTCATCCCTCACTGTTTTCGAGCCATTTACCGTTCATTGCTAAACTGATCATTTTTTGCTTGTTAACAAAACACATGGCATTTTAATTAAAGACAACAACTCACAAAGTTAGCAGCATAATGGTAAAAAAAAAAAAAAACAAAAAACAAAACTTTGTACAAAATACTGTAAATATTAATATAAATTAACTTGGCATGCAACTTAAATAAATCTTATGTTATTGCAAGTTACCCGAGTGTATAAAGACATGTATAAAGGAAAACCGAATGCCATATGTATCGGCTGTTTCCTCTAACCAAACACTACTGTAAATATATAATCTGTATAAAAAGATTTTAATTTTACCATTATTTATGCAATAGAAATAAAGGTTTTTTTCTTTTGATGAGGGATGAAGTTTCTTTTTTTCCTCATTTTGAAGCAGTCATTGATATTTATTCATGCCCAAGTACAAGAGCAAAAGCTAGATTTGCATAAAATATTAGGACAGAGACCCTTTCTTCCTTCTGTGGGATACATGAACATTTGGGGGTTTTATTTTGCTTTGAAAATAGATTTACATATTTAAAAGCCTCTTACTACAGAAAGAGTTCCTGGCTGAATAGATGCCTTGGCTGTTCGGAGCTGGGATCAACGCTTCGAGAGCGACACAGATGCACAGGACTTATTAGCATGCCAAAGAGAGGAACTGAACTTCGCCTTTGGAAGTGGAAGTCAAAGCCACAACTGGTGTAGTTGGTGGGCACCACACGCAGATCTCAAAGAGAAAGGTCAGACCGTGCCATGTGAGCTTTTATGGCACTTGCTTAAAAACTCAAAACCCCTTTTCTTATACCTACCAGAGAGTCAGAGCCTGTTTCCCTAAGCTCAGATAGGCTTGCATCCAGCACATTGCTGCTGGGAAGAGGATGTTAACCACAGGTTTTAATCCTGTCTCTTCTACTGCCAAAGCTCCATACCATGAGAGCTGCTCTGTGAGGCAGGTGTCCTGAAGAGCAGCCGCTCCCTTAGCAAAGCCAGTTCTCTTAATTTCACTGTAGACTGCTCTCCACAGTGAACCGTCCATGGTGTCCTGCAAGCTGTTTGGCTCGAGAAGATGAGGATGAGGTTCATGATTGTCCTCAGAATTACTTGTAGTGGTGCCTAAATTAAAGCTTAAAAGGAAACAACTGATGTAGGCAAGTCGTCTTCACCTAGGTGGACCCAAGTCACAGTGGTAGAACTGCTGGGACAACCAGTGCAACCCCCAAAACTCCCACCATGCCCAGAGGTAGAGTACCACCTCTACCTTGTGCTTGCAAAGGAGCTGTGACGCTTTCCCTAGACCTGACCATTTTTGCAAAAAATAGCACTTCTGATTCCTTAATTTAAACTCTGAAAAAATACGTGTTTTTCCCCAGACAATGATGTATATCACATTCTATTTCACGGGCTAACATTATTTATTAATTGCAACCATTTGGACAACAGCCTGGTGGCTCAGATACTGTTCCTTATTCCTGGAACCATCACAGCTTTCGGTATGAGCAATTGTCTATGCATGGATTACCACTGAAAAGCAAGTGAGGCAGGGAACTTATGTTTACAAAATTTGTGATCTAATAGTTTAAAAAAAGATACTGTACACTCTAGTTGACCTCTTACGTTATGTCACTGGAGAGGATTTTAATGAACGGCTTAGGAATGAACCTGAATTCATTACAGGAATGAATCAAATGTATTGTAGGAATTCCTATACATTTATCAGAGGAACAAATGAGTAATCAAAGAAATTCTCTGCTGGAAGGAGAAACCGACACCACACAGCACTCCTTTGAAAACAGTGTTCTCATGCAGATCATTGCCTTCAATGTCCTCAATGAAACCATGGGTTTGTATGTTGTATTTCAGCCACCAGAACCGTTCAGAAATTGAAATTTGCTGTCGTCCTTGCTAGTACACATCCTCTCTGCTCATCAACCCTCAGCGAGGATAAGCACCGTGCTGGACAGGTTAGTATGATACCATTGGGAAATCTTCACTGACTGCAGGGAGAAAATTTTAACGGAGAAAACAAACTTTAAAAGAGAAAAACACGCCGCATTTGGACTGAGACCAAACTGCTTTATCCCACCATAAAGAACCCATGAACGTGAGCATTGTTCCAGCCCTACCAAAGTCTGTTTAGCTCTTGTGTTATTTTTATGCTCTCCATTCAACAGAAAAATACAAGTGAAGGATACGCCCAAGAGCCCCATCCTTCAGCTGTGCCCCAACGGGAGGTTTTGGGTGCCTGCTGCTGTGGGAGTGGGCACTGGCAATGGGCAGGAATGACCGCGCAGGTCTAATCCAGCTCCCGGGGAGTTGGTGGAAACATTCCCAGACTTAGTGGGATTTGGATTAGGTCATCATACAGCACAGTATTTCACACCCTGGCTCTTTGCTTTGTTTAAATGGAGCCTGGCCAAGGCCTCAAATTTAATTACCGAAATACAAATACTGAAGAAATTAGGCTTTCCTTACTCTGAATGAAGTTCAAGCGTGGCCCTGTCTAAAACCTCTGGCCATCATTGGGCTCCCTAAGCTCAAGACATCATACTTTTCTCCAGGTAGGTACACTCTGCCCATGATCCTGCAGGCTTGTTTTGCTGCTATGATCTCATCCATTCAATATGCACTCCTTCCTGATTAACATCTAGAGAAAGTATTTGTTAATGCAAATCCAGAGGCAGTAATTTATTTGGTACAAGCTAGTTAATCCTGGCAAGGATTTCCCGTGTAAGTATAGACTAATATCATCTTGTTTTAATTGCTTCTTTAAGAGTTTCTCAAAAATCAAAAACATTTTAATTAAAAAATTCACCAAGAGTATCTTCCAGATCTTTTCCCATTTGTTCTTCTTCTCACCAAAATTATCAGCACATTTGTAAAGTTCTAAAGAAAGTAATTACAGCAGATGTTGATCACTGCTGCTAGCGTTGAGGTTGCTGAACGCTACACATCAGTCTCCCAACTTCTACTTTTTTGCAACTTCCAGAAACAAAAATTTCCATTCTTGGTCTTTGCTTAGAAAGGAGGCTGTCTACACAGGAGCTGGGATGCTTTCATGCCATCTGCTAGGGCTAGGGGAAATTTGGGGGGGAGAAGGAGAAAGAAAGGAGGAGATACACAATTAAGGAACTGCTAGGGATACAGAGATTTGAACAAGGAACGATAAAAGGAATGGCTGAAAACCATTTTGTTTTACCTGCAATACCATTTGTAATGAAAAAAGGTTCTGCTCCAACATTATCTCCCCAAAAGGCAAGATGATAAATCCACTAGAAGTGCCACCAGCACATGCAATGTTACAACAGTGTGGAAGTATCAGACTGAAGACACCAAGTGTATGCCTGCCACGCTGTAATAAGTATCTTTTAACCCCAATTTCTGTCTAGATTTCCACTTACCCATAATGAGCTGGCTTTAGAATAAGCTGTCAAAAATCATTCACCACATAATGACTGAAAGCTGAGATAATCACAGGATGACCATACATGTCACTACAGACAGAAATTCAATGCAACAGCATAAGCACAGGGTCAGCAACCTGTAGCATGATGCCAGCAGTACGGGCAAGCAAATTTTCAGTGTCGTGTGACTGCTCAGAGACACGGATGCAAAACTATTCGAGGAACAGTGTCTCCCACTTCTGCTTCAGGCAAGAAAAAATAGCATCCAGCAGTGCTCCCTTAAATGCTTGGTGATGGTGGAGTACCTCTAGGTCTGAGCTAAAATTACAAACACAAAAAAAATAGAGAAAACTCTGGAAGAGGACCATCTGAAGCTGTGCAAAAGCTCCAGCTCTTCTTTCTCTACATCACAAGTTAGTCTTACCAAAAGTTCAGGTCTCAGTCTTCAGCCCATCAGTTTTCGGCCTCTGTCCTTCTGAAGCCACCAAATCAGATCTGCCAGAAAGGTCCTGCTCCGCTGGAGATGCCAGAGAAAGCCCCTGCAGGCATATGAACAGGTCCCACATGGCTCATTCAGACACATCAAAGTTCATCCCATCTTAGAGAGCAGAAGCTGTTTTCTGCAGCACTGAATTTCACTCACACAAATCCTAGGGCGAAACCACGACTACTGCAAATATCTGGCATTATGGGTCTCTCGTGCAGGCAGGGTTACCTACCTGTAGCGAGTGGTGAGGCACGCAAAGTTCAGCTGGCATCTCAACTCCCAGCACAGCCTCAGGGACAACGCAGATATTTCAGAGGCATCACAGTCCCAAGGAGAAGATGACTGTGAGCATGGCTGCTACTCAGCCATTTCCAGATTCAACAAGTTCCAGCCTGCAGAACGTTTTACAGAAAGCATTAAAACCTCCTGAAGTGAAGGATTTCAAATGGAAGGGCTGAGAGACCCCAGTGCTGGCGGTATGAACAGAATAAGGGTAATCACTGCATGTTATGTGGAAAAACCTCTCAAGTGATTGCTGTTTGCAGAGGCTGATTAAATATAAATTAAACTCATCTGCACCTTCAGCAAGATATGTGAATTGAATAGCAAGAGTATCCTTCCCGTTGGTGGTGCGGAGCATTTGGGGAGCTCGTCCCATGGCCTGGCATGTCCACACACACAGGCTGCTCCACACCTTCAGGAGAGGAACCAGCAACCTTGGCATTTGCATATTATTGAAAGTAAAAGACCCACGTTCACTTACATAGAGATGATTTCAGATGGAGTATGAACAAGCAATTCATTAGTCTCAAGTTGTTCATGGGGGAAGAATGCAGTTCCCTGTATTGCCACTGCCATATTACAATTACTGCTGCTCATCTTCCGTTCATTTGACTTCTCTAAATGCCTCTCCATCTTGTGTGCCTGGGTTAGAATAGAACAGAACAGAACAGACTAGACTATTTCAGTTGGAAGGGACCTACAAAGATCATCTAGTCCAACCACCTAACCACTTCAGGGTTGACCAAAAGTTAAAGCATTTTATTAAGGGCAATGTCCAAACATCTCTTAAACACTGACAGGCTTGGGGCATTGACCACCTCTCTAGGGAGCCTGTTCCAGTGTGTGATCACTCTCGGTAAAGAAATGATTCCTCAGGTTCCTAGCAATGCACTGAGTGCTCCATGAGCCCTTGCCTTTACGTAACTGGACAAACCATAAGGGAAGAAGGGGCCAATTCTGCATCACCAAGTATCCTGGCTATGATTAAGAGATTTCTTAATCTTCTCCCCCATTGTACAAGGGGGAGAGAGCCTTATTTCTAAATCTGAAACTATCATCCAGAGACTGCAGAACTGGTGCCATCTCCTGAGTACAGTCTATGGCTGGGAAGTAGCATGAACCTCCCTGGTACAGAAGGGATGGGACTAACTCTGAGCATCCTGCAAGTAGGAGGTGTTTGGAAAACCTGTGGATTTCTCCAATTTCCATCAAGATGGGTCTGTTGACCCTGGGCTGAAGTTAAGACTCGCTAAGTGAAAGCAAGGGATAATTGGTTTCTCAAATTGTATGGTCAAATATGGCAATCACGCACCCCAAGATACGTCATTTTTTCTCACAATTTCTAAGGAAGGCTTTTTGCATTCAAAAAAGAGCCTGGAGACTTTGTGAACAGACGGATCAAGGAAGATGCGTGAAGAAGCTAATGACCAAAGCTATAATATCTGAGGGAAGGGAATGTTGCTTCTTACCATGTTTTGTGAGCTCCTACTGTGCTGGTGCCAATTTTAGTGTCTTCTCTCACTTCAAACCAGAGAGAATCTAAAAGTCTGAAAAATACTGAAAATGGGAATTGCTTCTTATGGTGAAAGAAAATTCCAAATACCAGAAACAGGCTCCAGATTAGGACCTGTCAACACAGTCCTGCCAAAATTAAATGCAATTGCAAGTGTATAACCCACACTTTAATCCTGAAGACCTTCAACCACCTACTCAGAATATTTATTATTTCTTAAACTCAATTTCAGAGAGCATTTTTTAAATCAATTAGCTACTGTCTTATTCATTTGGAAACTGATCACAACGTTCACTGCCTCTTGGACAAATTAAGCTAGCAATTATTTTAAAATGTTTCTCCCCTATAAAGAGGAAAAACAAGCATTGGTTCAGAGGACAGAAGGGAAGACAGAACTCAAGAGGGCCAACACTGTGCCAAAACTGGAGAAAGGCTGAACATATGTATTTGCTTATGCTGGTCTCAGTAACAGGCTCAAAGAAAGAGATAGGTAGCATATTAGGTGTACTCCAAATCATTGTTATTTCTTGGGAAAGTAGTTTCAGTGCTGCCGTGATAAATTGCTTCTAGGAATTCAGGGTACGGACTGCTGACATCTGTCAGGCAGGAAGCTGGAGTTCAGATCACAATTGCAGTTATTGCTGTATTTTTAACCAAATCAGAGAGTGAACTTGCACGAATAAAAAGACTCCTTTATGTAGAAGCTGGCAAAGTTAAAACCATTTCTGGCTTTCAAGAAACCCAAAGCAACTTCCAGCAGCCTAGGTAAACACAGTGTTTCTTTAACAGACTTGCTGAACTACTAACCCGGACTAGCAGAAAGCCCTGCGCTAGCACAAAGGTAGTTATTGCTGCAATTACGCCAACGCCACACTCCCAAAGAAGGATTAACATTTAATTCTTTCTAAATTTGGTTTATGAAATATTGACATGCTGGTGCCTTCGCAATAAGCTATAAAGACATCTTCTACACGGTGTGCGGCAGGAGCTCAGTGGTGTTTATTTACTTATCCCTTTCACTAGGTTTGGCTCTGAACACTCGTGCTGAAATTGTTAGAGAATGCCTCAGGCTGAGCTAAGCATATACCAGCAGGTAGAGCTAACAACCAGTGTTAATAAAAATCAATGAAGCATTCTTACAAGGCAAACTGTTATCCCTTTACAGCTCACAGTCTCCTCACTCTGACAGAAGATGATGACCAACAGATGTAGAAGCATCAGCTGGGGGCAGCTCCAAAAAGCTGTCTCTTAAACACATCCTTTTACAATCCCAACCATCTGATTTATATAATCACAGACATTTTTTAATACTTTGGGGACCCCTTATCTCATTGGCTAAACAAATCCACTTATGTCTGCATCATTTCTAAGTGTGAAATAATGTGTTATTAAAGTTATTGCAATCCCTGTCATATCAGAACCCTTCCAGTCACAGTGACCTCATTAATGAAAATCCTTTGTATTGAAATGGTCCAGCTTTGTAGAGATCTTACTGCATGACAAAGAAGTCTTGGGATAAGAGCATCCTCGTGGCCTTCCAAGCACACTCCAGTCCAAGACATGACCTCACCACAAGGCTTTATTGCCTCTTGCTGAAACAATGCTGCCTTCTGTATCCCAAGGAAATCGTTCACTTCTCTGGTATGCTAAGGTAGGGTTCAGGAGCAGAACTTGCGGCTCACACCTCTGCGCTAATCTAAACCAGGAGCAATCGTCTACATTTACCGAGCAACTGCAAAAACACACTTAGAAGTAGTAATCTGCCTTCTTGCTGTCTCTCTGAAAAATAGGATGAGGAATTACTTTTTCACTGGCAT
>NW_009629341.1:108242-116812 GCF_000690535.1 Cariama cristata | reverse complement strand
ATTAGGCTACACACAGCCATGTGCACCTTGCTGCACAGCAAGCACAAGAAGCCTCCAGCCAGGAGCACCTCGGAGGCTGCCAAAAGCCCGATGCTGTCCCCAGTCCCTCTAAACTACACCCACAGAGGTGGGTTGGTCAAAGAATGGAGGTAGCTGGCATGGGAGACAACTTCCTTGATTTATTCCAACTGCAGCACAAACCATCTTTATCTTCAGGTGTTTATCTTAACCACTGGCAACCAGGTTCCACGGTAGAAGTCCAGTGGTTATTAAGGGAGGCTACAGTCACAGTGGAGATGTAGGCAGTTTTGATACGCAGTTTAATGAGCTGTTCATCCAAACTGTGCCCTAGACTCTGCTGAGTCACAGCTGCTCGTACAGGAAGACAAACTTAGGTGTAGGCATCTAAACTGCAGCCATCCACATTTGACCACCTGAAGCCTCTCCCTATCTCTTTAGCTATTAGGAAAAAATTAACGGTTCGTCCCAGCCTGTATGACTCTATGACCGTCCTAAGCACCAAAAGAAATTTTCCTGTTTAACAAACAGCTCAGTTTTGTCTTCTCACCACTCACCCTCACCCCTCCAGCTAGAGCTGACATCAACAGCAAATGACACCAGATGAGACAGAGGCTGGCCCAAGAGTAAGCTTAAGGATTTCTCTGTCTTGGGGGGATCCCCGTTTACCTTCCATTATATCCAAACACTTCGTTTTTCAGAATCTGATCAACAACCTGCTAAGTCACTGTTGACCCTAAGTTCTTATTTTCATAAATCTTTCACTGAAGTCAGAGGCAGAGCTGACCTAAGCAGCAAATAAAGAATTCACGGTCACTCTGAGTAATACAAATTCCCAGGGTCTTCCCTTTGCAAGAGTAAACGAATGTAAACAGCACAGTCTACATCTTTTCTGGAGAATGAGAAAAGCGTATTCTTTTTATTTGGTTTGGTTTTCCTATTACTCTCTGCATATAGAAGAGCTACCTTAATTAATGCAAGCTTATTATGAAATTAGAGCACCAATATAATTAAAGCATTGATTAAAAAGCCAATAAAACAACCAACTAAACCTCTTTTGAAAGAGGAGCACTATGAATACTACTTGATTAAATATTACAATTCAGTCAATATTTAACCATTCAATTGTATTCACTTAATTTCTACATCGAGCTTGGAATAAGTGTCTCTTGGGACCTAATTATGTTAGTTTTGCTTCCCTTGTTGTTCGCTAGATCTCGTGTGTTTGTTTGTTTGTTTTGATATTTCCTAAACTTCTGACAGAGCAGATCTTCCATCCTGGGGAACCATACACCATGAAGATAATTTATGGGTAATGAGGAGTTCTGGTAATGGTGTTTATCTTTGGAAATTAACTTTAAGAAATCCATCACATCTGTAAAAAGAAGTCATCTTTTCTTCAGATAGCCCACATAATGAGTTTGTTAATGAACTTAGCAGCTACGCCTTGCCCCAAATTTACTGAAGGTCGCTCTGATGCTTAGTGAAGAAATTTGCTTCCCTCCTTTCCACATTCATCTAGAGAAACATTGCCGCGACATCCAAACCAATATCCACCTCCTCAGTGACACACGGGGAAGCCACATCTTCACTCACCTCTGGCACTGATGAATCTGCAGCACAATAGAGTCCCAAGGAGGAGTGAGACTCCCCTCTAGGAAGCAATGACCCTCCAAGGGTCTAGCCAAAGGCAGATGGTACAAGATAAATGGGGATTGCAACTCATACTTGAATATTTAACATTAAGTGACACTAGTCAAACTTCTCTGTCCCCTGCACGAGAACAATGGGGATGTCCTTTCTGAAGGGAAGAAAGAGAGGAGAGAAGGTGTGTTGTGTTGAAGGAAATGGTAAAGAAGGAAGCTCAGACATGTCAACCCATATCAACTATCCCCACCTCCTGCCTGTTGGAGATGGGCAAAAACCCCCATCGTCAGAGTAAAGTCAGTGTTGGAGCTCCTCAGCCTCATGTGGCCACGCTCACCCACTTCTCTCTTCTTGCAGCTGCCCTCCACCTTCCATTTCAGGCTTGGGGCCTCCTGATCAGGCCAAGCTTCTCCCAGGCTCAGAGACAAATGCCTCAGTTGCCTCTCAGCTTCTCCTTCACCCCCTGAGCATACTGTTGCGGCCCTCTCACACATGGGTCTTTCCAGCACTTGCATAGGCCTCCCAATTGGTTCCACAGAGTATTTCTGTCTTTTAAAGCCCCAAACTGAGCTGTCTGAGCAAATGTGTCCAGCTTAAACATGGCTATATTGACCACCCCTTTAACAGTTGGAAGCTTTTTCAAAGAGGAGGACTTGCCAAGTGGTCACAGCCCCAGTGATGGGTTTCAGTCAGCTGTCACACAACAGGAGTACCCGTGCTCCATCTTCACCCCAACCTCCTCTTGGGAATGTGTGTCACTGAGCAGACAAGGATGCTGGAGGTCCTACAGTTGCTCACTCAAAAAGTCTTTTGCAGGATAACTCAGCTGACATTACCCTACAAACCTCTCTTCTATACACAATTCCCTCCTTAGAGAATCAAATATAGGTTCATCCATTTCAGAACTGAATCCCTAATATGAAATTTCCTTCTTTGTTGCCACTCCAAAACTCAAATCCCCACAAAACAATTGGTTGTGACCACAAGAGAGTCATGAATACCTTCACCCCAAGCCTCACCCCTACCCCACCACGCAAGGAGGTCACCCTGCACCAGGCAGAGCACCAGCCCCCCTTCATGTGGGGCCAGGCTGTCCCCACAGCAGTGACCCTTACCAGCACAGGGCACTGGGGAGAGACCAGAGAGAGGTCAGACAACGGTGCTGCAGGATGCAATCCCTCTGACTGAAGATGTTTTTCTATCTACTTTCCTCCATACCGAGGACCGTGGCCATGCTCCTTTCTGGGAAGAGCTGGCTGAAGCAATGTCAGCATGATCCTGGCACTTTCTGTACTCTCCCCAGTGTGAACCATTAACACCTCAAGTAACGTTAGGAACATCAGAAAGCCTGGAGGAGGAGGCCACATGCCCAGCCTCTCCCTGAAACTGTGTAGGGTGAAGAAAGCAAGGCTGCTCCTCAGGTTGCCAGGACATTTCTAAATGCTTCCCAGCATTTGTTGAGCAACTGGTTGTAAGATAGATGGACATTTTTGGAAGAAATAAGGCTGCGTTTTAGATTCTGCAGACTCTTTGCTCTGAAGAGGTAGCACAGCTTCATTTACCTCTTCTTTTCTCCTTACGATATCGTCCAGTTCTTTTTACTTAGGAAAAAAAACCCCACCTATGAAGTAAGCACCAAAGCAGTACAAATGAAAGAGAAAAAATAGGTTTTCTAGCACTTTTTTTGCTCAGCATTTGCTTTGGATCCTTAATTGGGTCTGCAGGAACGTCTGATGTCTCCCAAGTGTGCATCTTACTCTCTGCACACTCACAGGCTCTGCGAACACCTCCCAAAGCAAAGCTCACCTTACATGTATGTACATGTATGTGTGTGTTTTCATGGGGAAGGTGGCCCATCATCTCTTGGGGCAACCGGAGAGCGATCACAGATCTGACACCACACAAGTGTGGTCTTCTCTATCCCCCATGCCTGACATGGCTGCACAGTTTAGAGCAGAGATTTTACAATGCCTGTCTTCAAATAAAGCTAGGGTAAAGTGTGAAAAATTGCTGGTTTGCTCTATTTGGCAAGTTCAACTCCTCTAGCTTCAGAAAGATTGGTACACTTGTTGGGACACTGCCCAGTTTCCCTGTTAGGAGGCATAGGCTCTTGGCAAAAAAACATTAGTCAGCCTCCAGAGGGAGGGTTTGGTTTGGGTTTTGGGTTGGGTTGGGTTGGGTTGGGTTTTGGTTTGATTTGGTTTGGTTTGGTTTAGTTTTAACCTCCCAGCCTCACCACAGAGTGGGCACACAACAAGCTCTGAGCTGGACTTGAACTAAGAAAAGCTAAAACGATCACCATTGTTTGTTCAGCGAAGGGAGTACATTAATGTTATCACCGCTTTCAGGAGGGATGCTGAAGCAGTTTAAAGTTAAAAAATGCAAATCGAAGCCCAAATGAGCTTTGCGATTGCAGCAAACGTGCCGTAGTGTGTCATTTGCACCATGGCAGAAATAATGTTCTGGCACGTGTGTGAGATCTTATAAAAAGCATATTGCATGTCATATTCCAGTCTTAGGCAGAGTTAAAAAAAAACAAACGCCCAAACCCCAAAAAGGGAAGTCTATTCAGGGGTTATCAACGTGACTATCTCCATCAAGTGATGTCTCATGCACTGAAAGCAGCTTCTGAAAACGAGGGGGAAAAAAAAAACCAACACAATTTATGACATCTAGTGGTAAAAGAAGATGTGCACACATGCACTGTCACTGGGTGAAGCCCTGCGAGACTCACACTGGTCTACCAGTCAGGAGAGCCAGGCTATTTTCAGCAGCAAGTTCACTGTACTTACATCTGCACTTCTTGACAATAATCTGTGTGCAAAGTGTAAACTCTTTCTTTGCAGGTCTATCAAAAGTCACGGCGCTACATGCAACGGATGAGTGCTTTCAATTCCACCGCCAACTACACTGCACATGGAAAAACAGACCTTTGCGTAGGCAGATATCGTACTGACAATAGATGATAGCTTTGGCTCAAACCCAGATATCTGTGAGCTTTTATTGTACACCTTGTAGCTGGTCTCTCAGACGTGATGACTGGCTGCAGCCTTTAGTCTCCTGGTTCAGAAAATGTCCATGCCAGAGTAAGAAAAAAGCTACTGAAACTGCACCCACGTTCTCTGAAGCGAGCAGGTACCAGTCACTGCTGAAATGATGGGAGCACGCACGGAGGCTATATGACATCCCAGAGCACACACAATTTCTGGTGTAGCTGTGCTTTTCTCTTATTGCAGCAGTAAGAGATGGCAACTTTATGCAAAAACATCTCCTTCATGCCCTTTATATCCACCTTGTTGTCCAAATAGCCAATAGCCACTCTTTCTAGACACCTTTGTAAGAAGTACTGTGATCATAACAGATTGTTGCTTTAGAATGCAGGTTGAACTCAGCTTTTTTAGGTCATTCAGTGCTGCCCTCCATCATGGAAGAGCTGCTTTAGTCCTGCAGGAGACCACAGCTGGAAGAAACCCCACAGATCTTGACAGACCTTCATAGCAAAGCCTCTGCCACAGCATTGCTTTACCTCCTGCCAGGATTAATTCAGAAGTACAGCAGGACTGTTAGTGTGCTTTCCTCCAGGAATCCAATGCAAATCTGATCTTTTGCTTAACAACCACCACCGAAGCTCAGACACGAGATTCTTCCTGATGCTCCTCTTCATTTCAGCAGGCTGGCACTCTTCAATGCTCCAAGGACTCCTCTTGGCTGCAAGCAAGCTGAGTGCTGCTGCCCACAAGGCTCAGCTCTGCTTAGGTCCCAGCACTGACCAGGGAAGGGTAGAGACCTGTAGGGTCTGAGAATGAAAACGCCTTAGTCTAAGAAGTGTCTCCTACATCTCAGCAGCTGAGTGCAGAATTTTCCTCCTAATGATGGCATCTATGTCAATGAAACCCCATGCTCAGAGGTGGCCAGCACCTCCTCCAGCCCATGGGAGCTGACTTTCCACCTTGAATATGGGTTCAGTTTGGTCTTGCTGTGACATACATTGAAGATTAGCAAGTGGAAAGCATGAAGGCTGGTGATAGTGGCCAGAGTAGGTGAATCAGGGTCATTTGAAGCCAAGGAAAGACCCTGAAAAGGGGAAGGGGTAAGAAAAGGGGAGGCGGACCTTTGGAAGGGGGAAAGTAAATATTGCAATGTATGCCTAGGTACTGCACAACTCGATAGTGCTGCTAAAATGCACACTGGTCTACCTAATAACTCAGCACAAATAACATGACTGAATTAAGATTTGTCCACAGTGAATTAATGAGGACCAATTTAGAAGAACATTAATGTTTGCATAGAACAAGCTGTGTCCCTGGCTGCATTTTAAAGCAATTCTTTAAACTATAAAAAGTACCAATTAAAAAGGTCTGAAACACTTGCCTTTTTGCTGCTAGAAACCCTTTGTCTAAAAAGTTGCCACACTCAAAGATCAGCAAACCCCAACAGTTTCTGCTTTAGACTCACAACCCAGTATCTTTTAAGCCCTGGAAACTGTCTAGATGCCAGGGAAAGGTCAAGGTGACTGATCCAGAGCACTCGGCACGGAGGCACTTTGTCAAATGACCTGGCAATGGGTACATTGCTAACACTGCTCCCTAGGACCTCAGTGTTATCTAAAGTTCTTGCAGGGGAGCGAGTTGCATAAAACTAGCCAAATCAGACAAAAAACATTCTCCTGTGCTCCTGCCATTTCTGCCAGGTCATAGGAGATCAAGCTCTCCCATCAAAGGGCTCGCTGTAAGAGAAGGCAACGCGACTTTGCCAGCACAGCTTTTTAGCTTGTCTTACAAGTCCTTCAACAGAAATGGTCACAAATCACTTTTGGTTAATTCTTCTTTCTTAAATCTCCTCTCTGCATCAAGAAGTAATCAGAGGAGTCTGTGGATGAGTTTAAATAGACCCGAAGAACAGTCACAGAAAGCTCGTTGGAGCTGGGCACAAGGAACGTCACCCAAAGAGCTCCCCTGCCCGAGTTTTATGCTGAAAGGCAGCTTGTCTGTTGCATGTGGTGGGAACAGAAGTCACAAATGACCATGTCCCATCACTCCGGGTGCAGCAACAGAGACATCTCCACGCCTCCACCCAGCTCCGGCTGCCAGATCCAGCCAAGCTGATGTTTGCAAAGCCCCCTGAAGGGGATGAGTCTTGTTCAGATCTGGGTAAGACACATGCCCAAAGAGAAGAAGGATGCAAAGGATGTAGCTAAGGACACTTGGGAAAGCTCTTCATGTGTCAGCCACGCTTTCTGTCACTCACACCTGGCTGTCACCAACAAGCATTTTGGAAGGGATGACAACACTTCCTAATCTTATTTCTTGTTCGAGGAAGGCAAACAGATCTCGCAGCACCAGTTCTTGTTCTGGAGGCCAGAGCAAGAAAGTTAGGGTTTCATCATTTCCCCACATGACCGAGAGCACAGAAATCCTCTCTTCCCATCCTGCTTCCTTATTACAAGGCGGAGGGGAAGTTGCTAAGCAAGAATGGAATCATCTTCTCTTTATTCCTAACTTACATCAAAAGAGAAACTGAAAACCCTGGGACAGTATATGTGAGTGCCCTTCAGCAGCCCCAGCTCATGCTTATTCGTGTGATTTTTTTGTTGTTGTTGTTTTTGTGGTTTTTTTTTTTTCCTTTCAGGATCCAACCTGGCGATGTGCTGAATGGGTTGAACAGGCTTGGTGAGGCTTCATTTCTAGAGATCTGTAAGAGCACACCGACACTCAGAGCTGCCTGCAGAACTCATATAAAGTTGTAGTTCAAGAATATGGCCAAAGAAGAAGAAATGTACAGTTTTAAATGCCAAGAGAAAATCTATTTCTAACCATCTAAAAGGAAACGCCTCTCCGCACTCTCGTCACACTCTGATGACGTTCATCTTCATTAGCTTTTTCCCCTGTACTAACACAGAAATATCGCTGGCTCCAGGGCTTTCTGGAGAGGTCTCATTCAAAGAGGATTTTTGCATCATTTACTGTAGGAATCTGGGGAAGTGTCATCAGAGACTCCCTTCACCGGATCCTCTACTCGGATGCTCTGCTAAGCATTTATAGTTAGAAGAGATGACGCAAGCCTTGGTACTTCTCGTGTCCCCCTTTCCTCTCCTCCATCCATGCTGGTGCCGTATTTGCTTTCAGCCAGACATTAATGCCTACACGCTTCCTGCCAGGAGTCCTCTAGGTACTGCATTAGTCACACGGCTTGTCAACGTGAGCTCTGGGCCAACATTTATTTGAACCCATTTTTTTTCAGGTACAACTCCTATTGCCTTCAGCAGCAGTTTGAGCAAATTGAAAGCCAAATCCTTCTCGCAAAGGCTGCCGCAGAGCTCACACATTTCCAGCACCAGATCCTGCAATGTCTTGCAATGAAGCAGCTCAGACACTGGAGAGGGCTTAGAGCTTTTTCTTCCTCGTGTAGGAGGAGACCTCCCATGAAGTACCACTCTTCAATAACGAATAAATATTATTTGTGCATGAAGACTTGTCAGCAGTCTGTGCATTATGCTGGCTCAGCTGCTAAAGGATGAAATTCATCCCGCTCCTCTATGAAGCATGGTATATCTTCTAGGGCATGGGGTGGGAAGAAGAAGGGAAAAGCATTTTTCCAGGGGAACTTGCAAGCCACCTCTTGTGAGAATAGCCATCAGGTGCACTGGAAACTTGCCCACCTTCTCAGAGTTGGCGTGGAGAACAGGGTCTGCTTAACTGAAAGGAAACTACAACGAAAATCATTCTTCTGTCATTTACAAGAAAAGAATTGTCCTTGGAAATGAGTTGGGGTCAAAGCCAGACAGGTGCTTCTTGTTTCCCATCTGAAGCAGAAAGGAAGAGCTGCTCATCTGGTAACAAAGCCCAAATACTTCCTGAACATTTGATGCCTCATTAAAATGAGAGGTCAAAGATGATGAAGAGTTG
>NW_009629341.1:101916-108211 GCF_000690535.1 Cariama cristata | reverse complement strand
TGTGTGGTGCTAGTGGGTGGAAGTGGAGTATTTTTGGTGATGTGTTGAACTTTTCCGCAGCTGATGTTTTGAAGCCTTCGGCATCACATTTCACAGCCAGATCCCAGCAAGAGCTTTACTGTTTTCATTTCCTTGGGTAACTCTTATTGAGCTAAACCCTCTTATCTCTATTTAAACTACCTTTTTCTTGCGGGCAAGCTCTAACTCTAAGCTCATCGATTTAGTTGAGAATAATTTCACTTCAAAAGCTTGAGAAATGCCACCTCGAAAGGAATGACGGGGTTCACAGTTTCCTTCCTGCAACTTCTTTCGCACTTTTGCCTTGCTATGGTTGAGAGCTTATACCAGTAACCTAACCCCACCAAAGAAAATCATGCAAACAATTTTAGAATGAGTGGACTGGGCCAGGAGAGTATTATTTTATATTGTCCTGGTTTCTTCCCTGGGAGACACCTGGGTACGTACTTATGGGGCAGTGGGATGGGAAGAAGGAGGATCTCGTGTGTGCTCACTAACTGCATTCCCACAGCCATGATCTGGTGTCTGGCCCCAGATACTGTGCTCGATCCCTTCCCCAGATTTCCCCTGGTGACATTGTCCTTGATTCCCACAACTGTATCCTCCTCACCAGTCATCCGAGTCCAGCCAACACTGAGCTCTTCAGTCCCTGACCACGTTAGTGAAACTCTCCACACAAGCGCTGCTCCTTCGTTAACTGGCACCCTGTAATTACTTCTTCTCCCTTCCCCACTCCAGTCCCAGCATTTCTCTTGATTCGATCACAGCCTGTCTGAAGCTGTCCTGGCCAGAGCTTCTCTCATGCACCCTCCTGATGGTCTTTCAGGAAGAATACACACACTTTGATTCCTTTATGACAATGATGCACTGTGTTTTCATACAAGATCTGTCAGGTCTGGCACAGCCGTTGCCCTTTCACAGGCTGCCCGAGTGCCCCGGGTTAGTGCATCAGTCAATCCAATCTCTGCCAGGTTTTTGTTCTCATATCTTCCTCCACTCTACCAAGCACAGACATAGTCTAATTAGACACATGTTCATCGTCTCCACATGCATCACCACACAACCAACACAAGGCTGTCAGAAGATCCAACACCCTGACCAGTTCCTGGAAAGACTTTGGTTGGTGTCCTTGGTTTTGTCCACAACAGAGGTGTCTAGTGCCCTGGTGATCCAATGTGACATGAAGCTTCACCTCAGCATGAGAGTGGTCCCCTGGGACTTGGGCCTCCACCCAGACCGGACAATTTACTAGCCAGCTCTGTAAGCACGGGCTTTGGCAGGAGGTTAGAGATATCTGTGGGTCTTGAGTATTCAGACTTGAAAGTAAAGTGTGCACAGACACCAGAGAGTATGAGTATGTACAGATTTATAAAATATACAGTATTCACATATACACACACTTGTACAGCATTCAGACAGCACAAGAATAAGAGGAGTAAATCACACATCACCAAGTCTGCCTGCAGGATAAGAATGAGAAAGTTCTCTACTAACATTTAAAAGGAAGATTGTTTCACTTTCGCCTGCTGATGAGCTCAAACCAATCATGACCATAGAGAAATCCATACTGACACCCTGTGATGAGCCTTTGAGTAACACCAAAGTGTTATTAAAAAGAAAGCTCAGGACTTGTATTTCTCTAGTGAGAAAAATTTAGTATCCTGCTGGTCTGGGGGAGGAGGGTGAGAAAGGCAAGGGTTGGGGGTCACCAGCTCCCATGGTCGCTCCACACAGTGAGGATGGCCAAGGCAAAGCTGGTGTGTGGGGAGAGGAAGACAAACATTTTCTCTTCTTTTCTGGAAAGACAGCCATGCTTGGGAACATGTGGAAAACCAAGCCAGGCCAAACAAAACAAATTTTCACCATTGACTTGGCCATGCAAAGGCCAAGGGAGAGCTGCAGCACAGGTGAGGGATGACACTGCCCGCGTATGTGGAGCTGCGTGCTCAGAGCTGCCACCAAAGCTGCATCATGTGGCAGGGGAGTACGACTGCCCAGCGAAAGCCAGGCCAAAACGAGCAAAGCCAGAAAGCATTACACCTTTCACGCTATAAGCGGATGATGAACTGGAAAAAGAAGCACTAGAGCCAGAAAGGCACCAGCACACGAGTGCATTGTGTTATGGCCAACAGCAAAAATCCCAATAGCACCAACTGGGAAACAGTGGAGATAAAAGAGTTATGGAGGATGCAGGAGCAACACCATGTCCAACACCGGAGAAGGGTTAACCCACCCCCTGAACCCCTGTCTGCAGCAGCCATGGGCGAGAGGAGCTGAGACCTGCTGGTTCACCACAAGATGCTCACAACTGGTCTCTGAAATAACCAGTCCTGTTTGCTCGTGGCATTTTGGAGAGGAGTTCAAAGGGACAGCCCCCGCCATAACCCTGCTGCCCTCGCGTGCCCTTTTCTGCTGCTGTTCATTTAACACTGCAGTCTGAAACTGGGCTTCCTATTACCGTACCCTGCCTTTCTGCGGTCTCCAGCCTCCCGTTGTGTGCAACATTAAATTGCATGAGCCATTTATCTGCCTTCAAACCAAACTTCCAAAAGGCACGGCAAATTAACTGGCTCTGTCTTTGCTGCCCACTTCCATGCCGTACGCGGGGGGAAAGGAGGGAGTGCTGCAGGGCATGGGGCCTCTCTTGGCAGCCTGTGCTAAATGACATGGGCTGCTGGTTACCTGGTAGCCAGTTTTGGCCCTAAATCTATTCCATTAGCCACTTCTGTTGTAACCTTAGCAGTCCTGTAGTTGACCTTTATTCATTTCTGCAGTGAAACATGTCGAAACAGAGCTTTGTTTACTGCGAGGCACAGAGGGAGGAAGACAAGCAAGTCTGTACTACTCCCACAGCCTCAAAGCATCACAGGTTGTGCTTCCTCAATCAAGATCGCTCTTCATTTCACTCCCTGTGAAAACATTGCGACACGTTAACAGAAATGTATTTAGCCTCATAAGAGGGCTGCATGATAAGCAGAAGTTCCCTGTAGTTGGGGAAGAGAAGAAAGGCTGAAGTATGGACACTTGACTGCAACCACTGAAGAGATCGCTGAGGAGGCAATGACCTTGTGACAGCTGCCAGCTCTTCCAGTGTGTTGCCTTGGGGCATCCCATTGCTGAAAAACTTCGGTTTTCCCCTAGTTTGGCTCTTGCCTTGGAGCAGAAGCTCCCAGACCGTGCTGGGAGCACCTCAGCTCTCCAACCAGCTCCCACACCTGCTGAGAAAGTTTGAAATCTCACCCCAAGGATCCAAACCCAAACAGCAACAGATGTGTTGGAAGTCTCTTGTCTGGGAGAGGGAGCAACCTTTCCCCCCCCACCACCACTGGTTTAGCACTGGTGCTTCCAAGCCTTTCTCCTAGGTGCATTTTCCTTTTTTTTTTTTTTTAAACCTTAGGATCCTGGGGACCTCTTGTGGTGGAGAGTAAAAATATGTTTATTTGGGAAGATTGAGAGGACTGAGAGGTCCAGGCTGGCAGGTTGTAGGCTTCTTAAAAAACAACTTTAGAAACAGAAAACAGAGGGGACAAGATGCTCCCAGTCAAGAGCAACAAACCCTCCCCTTGAAAAGACTGCAGACAAATAGCTGTGCCATGTAAGGTCCCTGCAGCCTTTATAGGGATATGGTGACTGACTCCTGGTTTTACGGCACAAACTATACAACCCTGAAACAAGAAGGCTGCAGTGATGCCAGGCAAGTTGTCTCCATCCTTGGAGATTCCCATGAAGCCCCTGGGAATCGGACTCTGAAGCTTTACTCATGGGTCCCTTCCTTGCAGGACCCTGCCTGGAGGAGCGATGCCAGCCTGTGTTTATGCAGAGTCAGGCTTCATTGGGCTGCGTGTTGGTGTTTCAGCTCTCCAGCCCCCAGCACTGTCTTTGCTACCTATTTAATTTGAGGCTTTTTACAGTAGGGAAAAATTCAGATGAGGAAGACCTGAGTTGCTCGATGTAGAGAGCAAGGACTGTCCCATCCCATGCAGTCTGTCTGTCCCCACTCCTACGCCTCAACTGCAGCTATCAACACTCGGGGCTGAAGGCAAATAATTGAGTTGGGGATGAGACCAGGACTGAGACCTCAACTAAGGTCGAATGCTGTGTTCACCACACGCAGGAGGGAAGGGGGGTGCTGCTATGTTGACTTGTGGATCTCATCGTTGGATTACTTGTTTTAAAACTATGCTGGTTGATGGGAAGGGAAAAGACAAAATAGCTCAAGCTAGATTGTTTCCTCTGCAAAATGCCTATGGGTTGCTAAGGAACGATGGGTGATTTAGTCTCTTTGAAGATTTTGACGTCCTCTCCAATCAGCTGGCAAGATCAGCTTTGCTTGGAAAGACACCCTACAGCATGCAGACACTCAGGTTGGGTGTCATCGTTGCTCAGTGTTGCTCTCTACAAGATACACTAGTGAAGGAGACCATGAAGACAAGACCCACCCAAAGGTGAATGGAGCTGGGAAGCCTGTGGAGAAGACAGTCCATTTTCTGTGCTGTTCCCTTGCCTATCTACAAGGGCTTTGTTCTTACTATGAAAAAAATACAGTGTAATCTTCAAGGGCTTTTTTTTTTCTCAGTGAATGCTCCTGCTCAGCATCTCAAAGAGCTCAGGACATGCTTAGGTCGGCTGTTTCACATGCCCATGGTCCTGTGATACTCCGCACCACCACATGCGGTTCCCACCGAAGAGGCCCCAGCACAGTGCACGAGGACAGGGCAGCGCTGCTGAAGGCAAAGCCACCTCTGCACCAGCCCAGGCAAGTCCCTCTCTCCCCTCTAAGCAGCTAAAAGACCCCTCCCTGCCATGTCAAAGCTTTTTAGTGTGGAGCTACAATTACACACCGCTCTAGCTAGCAATAGCTCAACTTCCCATCCCTCGCTCATCTCCACGTGCCTGAATGATTAACCTACCATTGATTCCTAGCAGTGTCTCTACCAGCAGCTTTGGGACCACCCTGCTCCCAGGGAACTGAGCTTTTCTTGAGGGGTGGCAGAGCAGAGCCCACCCACAGGACACCCCATCCTTCCGCCTGTCCCCTCCAGTGAACAGGGACCTGGCAGGAGCCTGCTGCCTTGTCCGCAGAGGAAATACGCCTTGTGCCGTGAGTTGTTCTAATGCTATATGATATGAACTGTCCTTCTGGGTGTTTTAGCAATGGATAGTTTGTGTAATCCAGACCTTTTGCCCCAGATGCTATTGTTCAAAGGGCAGACTTACAATTCTTAACTTTTCTCCTTGTTTCTCCTCCTGTGTTTTCTTCCCACTCCCCTTTTCTGAAGACCACCCTGTCACTTGTGACATGCAGGGATGCCTCTAAAGCCCTGGTATTGCCACTGGTGGTTTGCGAAGTAGTTTAGATGGAGTTTTACTAAGCTCACATGATTTCCATGTTGGAAAAATCCAAGACCTCTCCAGACTCAGCAGTTCCCAGTGTTGATGATAAAATACCGATGCTTTCACAGCACACACACACACGCACTCACTCACTCTATATCGGACTGTGTCCTGCACCGCTTGACACTTTCCTGGGCTCAGCATCTGCCTTCTGTATACGGCACAGCAGGGATGTGTGGCTGACACCAGGAAAGCATCGCCATAAGAGGCTTCACTGGCAAGGAAAGCACCTTTCAGACACACAGGCACATGAGGCACACCGAGCTGAAAAGTCAAATTCCTATTTATTGCCACATTTACCGAGCATCTAACTCCTGACCCGGAGCTGCATCCTGAGGGTGCTGGCTGGACAGAGTCCCCTCCCTATGCACTTCCCTCCAAATATAAACCATTTTTAAACACACCTTTTGGTAAGGCAAGGCTCAAGTTTCCTAGTTAAAACTTCACATAAAGTCACATTGTCATTAGGGTACCGCGCTAAGGGACAAGCTGTTCACAGCATTATTCCAAAGCCATTTTTTTTGCCCCCATTTGGGATTTGCTAGCCCCATAGGCAAGTCCTGGACTGCTCACAGCCTTTCCATCATCTTGTGCTTTTTAACCCTGCAAAACTGCAGGGCTGTTTGGTTTTCAGGCACAAGGTGGCACTGAGAAAGCAGCTTTTCTCTCCATCTCTCTGGCACGGCCGTGCCCACCCAGGACAGGGCTCTCGCTGCCCCTCTGCCACTCGGCTCCCATGTGGGCCTTTCAAGGAAGCAAAAAACCCCTACATTTAAAATACTGACCCACAGCTTCACCCTCCCTGGGGGTGACAGTTCACACTGGGAGCCCCATGGGGCTCAGACACCCCACAGCAGAGCATCACCCCACCGGGGTGCACGTG
>NW_009629341.1:97495-101885 GCF_000690535.1 Cariama cristata | reverse complement strand
GGGGGACCCCAGTCTCCCCCCCTGCCGTGACCCCACCAGGGCACCGAACCCATCGCACTTGGCCGGTGTTGCTCTCGCACACCTTATGGACTTTCCTTCTCCTCCTGAGGTCTCACACCACAGGCAGGGCCCTGGGGCATGGGGAAGCACCCCACCATGGGCCACCCAGTGCTGCCTGCTGTCACTGCTCCGGCTGATAACGCAGCACCCACCACGGACTCAGCCCCCCAGCAAGGACACCCATCCTCTTCACCTCCCCAAGGTACTCTTGCACTTGTGATTTCCAACTCACCTAGGGGAAATTTTATTTTTTAATTTATTTATTTTTTACACGCAAGCACCACAGCACGTTTCCCTTCAACAGCAACGTGAGCATACGGGAAAGGGCAGAGTGCCCTGACCACTGCCCTGGGACGCAGGGGAAAGACCCCTACTTGGGTGGAACTGGCCCCATGGGCAACGAGTGGCCTCCAGGCAAGTGCTGAGCATCAGCACCTTCCCAGGGTCATCTGGGAGAGGGGAAGGGGCACAGGCAGGCGCGTTGCCCGCAGCCGTCTCCTCGGCCTCAGAGCAGAAAGAGCTCTGCCCTGTGCCGGGACCATGCCCAAATACTCTTCCCTGTCTCCATCCTTCGTCTCAGGCATTTCAGCCGTCTCCTTCGCCGTGCTTCGTGCAGCTCCCAGTGCGGGGACGCCCACCTTGTTCGGGGCATGCGGGGTCTCTCATAATAAATGGCTGGAGCATCGTGCATACAGCGAAGCTGAAAAATAACGGTCATGAAATGCTAAACACTGCAGTGAGGAGCAAATACCTCCTAGGTAGTTTTCCAGGCCAACGGTTACAACAATCTCTCTGTATGTTTACACAAAAGTAACAATAATGAAAGCAAAACCCAACAGGACTGTGTGCATTCCTAACCAGATTAAAAATTAAAAAAAAATAAAACCCTCCTTGGAAAACAATTACACTTTTTCTGCACTGTTTAGCTATTCAGAGTCTCACAGGAGTCCAGTCTTTTAACGAGACATATTATAGGATGTAATTAAATAGGTTAAGGTCCCAAATATTCAGGGAAAAACTATGTCCCTGCTCCGCAGGACGGGAGTGGGAAGAGTTTCGTGCTGAAAGGCCCTCAGCATAGCTGACGTCTTGCGAAGAATAGTATTAGCATTACTGACTGGATTGTCTGTCTCATTGCAGTCTAATAGCAAAATTGCAGAGAAATGGATGAGCTTATTACATGGATGAGCTTATTACTTTTCATAATTTCACGCACAAATTTGCAGTATGGGGGAAACTTTCAATAAAACAAGCAAAGCAGTTTGTTTGATTTTAGGGTTTTAAGGACTCTGGTTCAAAGACTTGAGTAATAAATACGTTTTACCTGCCACCTTTTGCCAGGAAGGATTCAAATACTAAGGGGCCTTCGTTTTGTATGCAGTCAAATATTAAGTAACATTTTAACCTCCCTTTTTCACTCCTCACCTTGCAACTCCAATCCTTAAATAATTCATGCAAGACTAACGACAAGATCCCCCCTCTGATTGCCACGGGCAGACGCTCTCGTTCGTATCCCTTCACCTGCAGTAAAAGGAAATTGGTGCTAACCGGGATGGTCGAGGGCTGGGAGCAAGATTTCTAGCTGCAATTCCAGCTCTGAGGCCACTTCTGTAGAAAAGCAAGCAGGAACGGTTTATAGCCAGCTCCGGCATTCAGCCCGCAAGCGCGCTTCTTGCAATAGCTTTATTTTTTTTTAAAATGTGCATCTCAGAAAAATCGTGTTTTCCCTTGCCTGCTATTGTCGGTGATCACTTGCCTCCCAGCAGTCAAGAGATAGCAGCTGATTAATATCAAATCTCTGGGAGCTGTTAGATATCCATCAAAGGCCTGAAGAGTGTGTCTTTTGCCTATTGAAACAGTTTAACCACTGATGGGATTATAATTATCTTGCTATCAACTGCAACAAAGCAGCTCAGCAGGAGCTGTTACACTTAAACAGAGGAGGTCAACTAAATTATCCTAGTGGGAAAGCAAATGTGAGACCGTGACCTTACTCTTATAGATTGCCTATAATTAATTGAGTTTATGATTTATATTGGGGTCCAGCTTTCACCTGGCGGTCCCAGGCCAGTGGGTCACACACTCAGCAGCTGGATGGCCCCTTGCTGTCACCTCCCATTGAGGGTCTGGGATCTGTGAAGCCTCTCTGCACAAAACATGCAGTGATTCCTTGCTCCAGCGATCATGGATGAGCAAGAGGCAGCTGCTGCTGCTTTTGGGCTAGGAAGCATGAAAGAACCGCAGCTCGCTCTTTTCTGGCCTAGAAGAAACATGACACAGGGAATAGGAGCAGAAGGAAAAAAATCCATCCAGCCTCCCTGTCAGGGCTGGGGAAGGCAGAAAGGCTCAGACTTGCCATTCAAGCAGGAAAATTCATCCTAGACATGTGAAAAATATGTCTGACAGAGAGGATGGTGATGCCTGAGCAAGATCTGATGAACCATCAGTGGCAGTTCAGAACCAGATGGGATGAACATCTGCCAGGAAAGGGCCTGGGCACGGCCGTCCTGGGGGACGGAGAAGCTGCTCAGCATCTCCCAGCCCAGCCCCACGTGCTCTGGGGCTGGGGGTGACCCATGCACCGGTGCTGGGCATGGTGGGGCTGATCCTTCCTGAGGCTCCGTGCTGGGTTGGGCACCTTCCTCATGGCCAAAGACAGACCCGTCCTGGAGCAAGCAGCCCAGGTATCTGCCCACTGCTCATCTCACCCGATCTGGCCCTAATCTCTTCCACCTCCCTTTCCTGCTTCCTCCCTTCCTCCCCTGCAGCTCCTGGCTTTTCCCCTTGAAGTGCCACGTGCTTACAGTCCCACCAACGATCCCACCATAGGGCACTTGGACAGGAGGCTCTGGGCATTTCTTCCACTCATTCAGCTCAACTAGGGTGGCATAAAGACTAGTAGAGTATTTTGGGGTTTTTTTTCCTTACTAGAAAAAAAAGACAATCTCGGCCCACAGCAAACCCAGGTCCCTGAGACCCACATCCTCCCATCTGCCCCAACCCCTTTCCCCCTCCCTCTGCACAAATGATCTGGACCCTCTCAATGACGGACTCCAGGCTCACCCCACCACCTCAGAGAGATGCGTCTCCAAACACCCCGGCTTTCTGCTGCTTGAAAGCGGGATCTACCCATTGCCTGCACCTTTTCATGGCAGGGAGGTCTCAGAGTCTGGAAAAACCATGGCTTTGGCCATGCGATCACCACCACCCAGCCTTTGTCAAAGCAGTGCGGTGCTGGCAGAGGCAGGATGGGTACCAGCTGCTGTAACAAGCTGTGCCGATGTCTATTTATTAGCAATAAAAAGAAAAAAAAAAGGATTTGGATTATAGGCACTATGATTAAAATTTAAAGAAAGAAACAAAGACTGGTTTCCAACTCAAAATGCAAACTCAGAGAGGAAAGTGGTAGATGGGGAATCTAAACAGCGAAACGATGATGTACAAAGAACAAAACGACTAGGAGAGAGAACAAGAATATGGGGAAAACAAAGCAAAAGAAAAAAAAAAAAGAGATATGAAACAGGAAAGAATAAGAAAGAGTGAAAAAAATCAGAAGTGGAAATAAGAAATCAAAAGAAATAGCAAAGGAAAGTGAGAGCAAACGAAAGAAAACACATGGAGAATAAAGGAACAAGAGAGGAGTGAGATGGAGCAAACTCACGCAGAGAACAAAGAGGGGAATGTAAGGCAGCCCCAGACACAAAAACTAAGACAAGACAGCACTAAAGACAAAGGGAAAGTGGAACAAAAATAGCACCAAAGTAAAAAACATGAAGGCAGAAAAGGTACCGGTGAGATGACACGTGGAGTCGAGGGGCAAAGCAAAGCGTGGGGGTAGACGCTGCTCCTCTGCTGCCCTCCCTCCTCCCAGCGCAGCCCCCCGGGCCAAGGAGGGGGCAAGGGGAGGGTGGGCAAAGGGAGCAGATCACGGCAGAGCCCCATGGCCAGGGCTGGAAGGGTCGGTCCCACACCATCTGCATCCCCACCAAGCCTCCCTCCCCACCCTGAGGCAACAGCATCCTAGGCTGCCTGGCCTGGAGCCAGCTCTGCCCAAAGCAAGCCCTCCAAAGGTGTAATAGCTCCCCAGATGCTCTGAGTCATTGCAAAATCACCAATGGCAAGGGGTAATCCTCCTTTCTGTCGTAATTCATCCCTCCCTCCCACAACCAGAGCTGTCTTGTCCCCTGCTTTACTTGGGGAGCTGTGTGGGTTCCCAGCTGGGCAAGTGGGCACGGGGCAGAGCAAGGTGCAACTCAGGGTTCAGATGGCTCCAAAACAGACCACAGCTGGTGGCACCCCTGGGATAATCTATCTAAGAAAGGGGCAAAAA
>NW_009629341.1:94596-97404 GCF_000690535.1 Cariama cristata | reverse complement strand
TCTCCAGGCACGGGAGCAGATGGTCCCCTGCACCCGGTGGAGAAGCCCATGGTGAAGCAGGCTGTCCCCCCGCAGGCCATGGAGGAAACCATGGTGGAGCAGACACCACACTGGAACCCACGGAGGTCCCCATGCTGGAGCAGGTGGAGATGCCCTGAAGGAAGCTCCAGTCCATGGAGAGCCCATGCTGGAGCAGGTTTTCTTGCAGGAACTGTAGCCCACGGGGCAACCACACTGGAGCAGTTCAGGAGGGGCTCTAGCCCATGGGAGGGAACCCACGATGGCACAGGGGAAAAGTGTGAGGCAGGATCGACACAGACAGTGTTATGGACTGACTGCACCCCCCGTTCCCCATGCACCTGCACCGCCTGGGGAGTGGAGAGGAGGTAGAGGAGCTGGGAACGACAGGGTGAAGTGAGCCTGGAAAAAAGGCGATGTTGGAAGGAAGGCGTTTTTACTTTTGGTTTCTCACCATCCCACTCCATTTTTAATCGCAATAAATGAAATTATCTTTCCACAAGTCAAGTCAGTTTTGCCCATGACAGTAATTGGTGAGTGATCTCCCTGCCCTTCTCTTGACCCACAAACTTTTTCATCTTATTTTCTCCCCCTGCCCCATTGTGGAGGGGGGGTCAGAGAGCAGCTGGGTGGGCAGCCAGCAGCCAGCCAAGGTCAAACCCACCACACCTCTCCTCAGCTCAGCATCTCCGCAGCCTTGGGAAGCTCCTGCACATGCCAATGACCCACGTGGGACCTCTGCTCCATCCGCCACATGGGGCTGCATCGCTGGGCCGCATCGCTGGGCCAGTTTTCCCAGGATGAGGCTTCGAGCACATTTTTCAGTGCTGAGAGCACTGCGGGAAATAATCCAGCCTCCTCAGGGGGAGCTTGCAAAGCTGAAAGGATCCTCGCGGTAGCTGTTCTGCTCTCAAAATGCCAGAAGTTGTTACCGGTTTAGTGCTGGGTGCCAATTCTGCATCTCAGCACAGAAAATCACCTTGTCCCCGCTCTGCTGTTATTTTCCTCCTGGCTGTGATTTCTGAAGAGCACAATAAGAAATTAGTTCCTGCACGGGTCCTTGCCTAACTATGAAATACTTGCCTATAACAATAAAACCTAGAATTACAATAGCCAGGAAAGACATTTGGAGAGCTATTACCCATCACATCTCAGAGCCACCAGATGGGAATAAAATAAGAAACTCCTCCTCTGGAAAGCTCCTCAGATTATACAATCTTTCGTCTTGGTATTTTGCCTTCTGTCAGAGGAACAACACTTGACATGGAGGATCAGGATGGCTGCTCTAGGTAGTGATTTCTGCATGCCTTCAAAATAAATATTTAGCAGTTTAGGAGACCCTGGAGCTAATGCCTAGGTTATGAGTTTCCCAATAAATAGCACTGCCTTGAGCACAAGCAGCATGCACATATCTCAGCTCCAAGTGCAATCCAAAGCACTTGGGACAAATTCTCAACTGGGGCTTGCAGGAGTAACCCAAAGTAGTAGTCCTCTAAATAGGAACTGACCTTTTTTTTTTTTTTTTTTCCCCTGCTGTAAATTCCTACCGTAGCCCATAGGTGAGCCCTCCCCGGGGTGAGAAGCCATGGATGGCACCCGCTGCTGCACCCAGCTGAGACATCGGCAGGTATTTATCACAGTAACCCTCGTGGGATATGACACTTAATCCAGTTGACAAGATATCCTGGATAACTGGAGACCACTGAGCTGGGATTTCAAGCTTGTCATTTCTGCTGTTATTTTATTTGAATGTGTTGCTAGAAGGATGCTGTCACTTTGCTTCTAAGCAAAAGGCGCAGCTTGAGATCCCAGTCCCACCAGTGCCGAGCTGGGCAACTTCACTGGGTTCAGCGTGTTGTGTGGTTCCCGCCTGTAGGAAAATTTAAAGCTATCAATAATTTAGTGATTTTTTTTGATCTATAAGAACAGTGATTCCAGGAACCACCTTCTTCCAACACACAGGATCACTCCACCTTACAAGATCTTGGCCTTTCAGTAAAAATGCAGAAGAGCTCAGCCCCTCACCTTTCCAGCACTAGGCTGGTGGGGCTGGAAGGGTTTATGTCCCTAGAGCTGGCACAAAGTTTTTCTGATGTTTAAACGACCATCTACAAATCATTTTGGTTTGGCAGTGACAAGGGAGGGGCCCTTAATACTTCATCCCAATGTCCTCAGAAATTCAGCTGAGATTCCTAATGGTGATATATGCTTTTCCCACTCCCCAACACAATGCAAGATGACTTCTCATCTGCAAAGATGAGTTGCAGAGATTTCAAATGCCTAATTTCACACTACATAGCAGAGTGCTTAACTCTGTATCTATTAGCAGTGGATGAGCGCCCAAATTGCTCAGTGATCAACCAGAGAGGCTTTTCTATTGGGAGTCCACGAGTTAAACTTTTGACTTCAAAACGACAGCAGTTTAACTTCATTTAAGGGCTTAGATGGAACTTTCTGAAAGTTTGGCTCTTCGCCCTGGGCAGCACAAAGGTCCTGCTAAGGCCATCAGAACAGTAAGAGCTCGCTGTTGACTTCAATCGGCCATAAAGCACATCAGATTGTACCGTTTTCTAACCTGGACCTTTCCCCTTAGAAAGTCTTGAGTGTGTAAAATGAATGCACCAAGAGTACACCTCGTGTCATCCTTCAAGAGAGCTAGGGCTGCAAATGGGACACTCCAACGACAGAGCTCTATTTACCACGCTCTGCCCAAGCAGTCCCAAGGTTGGAGGCTACACTTACCTGGACTGACGCTAACAGCCGGCTGTGTCCTGGTGGGAGAGCTGCTGC
>NW_009629341.1:90234-93987 GCF_000690535.1 Cariama cristata | reverse complement strand
TGCATTTGCAAGCGATGTTTTTTTACCATGTAATGTCTCTTTTCAGTTTCTTGAACGTAACTGCGTTGTCTTGGTGAGTGGCAGTCAGCAGGGATGGATGAAATGGGAGGTTAATCTGCATTGGCCATCTCTCTTGATTTCACCTTCATTTCCATTTCTTTTTAAAATGGAAGTTCCACTAAAACAGCAGCACTTTTCTATTAAATAAGTAACAGAGAAGAATGACTGCCTCTGTATCTCATCAGCAGTGAATCTTTTTAAAATCACTCAAGAGGCAAGGCTCAAATCATATATTTAATAAGAATCACTTCGATATCACTTTTTAAAGCAATTAACATATTATTAGAGATAAGCGCAAGATGCAACATTTAGATCCAGATTTCTAAGACAGATTTCTACAGTTTAGAAGGGTGCAGACCTCAGGTCGTTGCCTCGGCAATCATCTCTGCATGTCACAAACCAATGTCAGAACAGAACTTCAGTTACACAGACACAGTAGATTAAATTCTCACTTTTCATCCTGATTTTACTCATGCTGCTTCTTTTCAGTCACTTGAAAGCACTCCACGTACACCAGTGAGAACGGGCAAACCACCTCAACAGGGTTTCTGCCCCACCTGAGGGTCCTGGAGCAAAATGTTCATTTCCACCGTTCCCTTCCTTTTGGGTATTCAGGCATTTGTTTTCCTTATGGAACATGAAGGAAAGGCCTCTCTGAATCTTAATATTTTAAAGGATCAAAGGGCCCATCACCAACGGGATCCTCATCGTCAGGTCGTCTCGTGTCGCCCGAGGGCAAGCTCCCAAGCGCCCATACATCACCTCTGACCGGCAGACGAAATGACACCACTGGGGATGCTCGGGGCTACAGCCTGCTTCTGCCAGGGGCTGCTGCCTCCTGAACGGAGCCGTGTGGACATCCCAGAGTGACTTTGCTTGACAATTCGGTGCACTAAATAGAGCAAGTCCCTCCTGTCTGGCTGGCTGAAGCACATCCTGCCGATTACGCTAGCCGAGGCATAGCCGCATATTCATTTCTGCTGCCGGTGACGGGGACAGAAACCTCCGGCAGCTGAAGCAGATGGAAGGTTGGGGGCCATGACACCTTATACCACCAGGATTGAATGTGACAAAGCCCATCTGTTGGTGCCCTGAGCACTGGCAGGACTAGAGTTGAACTGGGAACTGTGAATTATAGCACAGGCAATATCCAAGGGCTTTTTGGTTGTTCATCCTGAAACACGCAGGCTTTTCCCAACACTAAACAATATGTGGCTTCCACTGATGACTGACAGCAAACTGACTGCTCAATTAAAGGGCATTTTACCATTTTGACCATTAGCTGTGAAGTCTCAAATCCCCCAGACTTTCCTGGCGTCCACTTCATTCGTAAATTGCTTTTCTTAGAAAGGCAGCAACTAATGCAAGGGGAAACATTTCATGCATCTAAAGACATTGTGATCATATTGGTTTTGTAAGTGCTAAAATTTATTACACAAGAGATGATGCAACAGCGAATAAGAGAGCAAAATTCTACATTGACTCCCTACTTTACAATTCAGGACAACTAAGAGGTTTTACTTCATTAAAGAAGGAAAGGGAAAAAAATCTGAGACAACCCCAATGGATGAGGAAGTCTTGTCAAGCCTAAATGAACAATTAGTCCTATGTGATGCTCATTGCTGTAGAAGGAACAATGAAATTTATCTGCTTCTGTTCAATAAATTACTAAAACATCAGTTATAAACCTGCTGCATGGCATTGAAAATTAAACTCATTAAACATCCAGGTAGCTTCATCCTGATGCAAATGGAAGACAGGCATGAGTGCTCTGCAGCAAACAACTCTGTGCACATCCCGTCTTTGGGAAACATATTTACATGTACATCTCATATATTAATATATTTTAGTGCACCCTAGCCAGAGGGCAACCAGAAAGAGTATTATTCTGTGAGAAGGACAGGAGATGGGCTGGCTTCTCCTCTCCACCGCGCGAGGTCTGTAACCACCCATTAGTCTAGCATCCATGTAAAGCAACTGCACATGACCACGTTTCCCTTTTCCAGGTAGCCAGACATCAGGACTCCAAACCAATGGTCTCCCATGACGACTGGGTAGATTTGGTAGCCAAGATTACTGTGGGCCAAAAAAAAGCAGGTGAGATCGCCCCACCATATTAACAAGCCTCAAATGACTTCAAGGTCAAGAATTTCAGCCAAACTGCCATTTATCGGTCTCTTGCCCTCCCTCTCCCTTCCTTACTTCACCATAACTTATGAAGGTTTGCAGCCACACACACTGTTTGGGGTGGACCTTGACCACAGTCACACACTGACCGGGCAGAAGAGGCATGCCTGGGCCTCAGGAGGACAACACCACTACAAAGTTACGGAGACTACCGTTATTGATGTCTTCATTCAAAGCAAGGATGCCTTAAAACCAAACCCTATAGCCTCCATGGGAGGGAAGCCCGAGCGGGACTTTCTCTCTCGCACTGCCTGTTGCACACACCAGCGTATCCATCCTCACTTCTACAAGAAAAGAGAAAAAAAAGGGTAAAAGTGGGTCTCCAAGGGGACAGTGCCAGGCCAATGACCCTGCTGGGAGGGCAAGGTGGATCTGCAGCTCCTCAGGCTCCCGTGGGGCAGGAAGCATCCCGCAAGCCTTACTCACCACGCCTGAGTCCAACTGACACCCAAAAGGGCAGGCAACTGCCCAAATAGGCAGGCAGACATCCGAGGTCTTTTCCAAGGGGAACTCATTTGGGGTCTTCATGGGAGGGACTGGTGCTGCATGGGGCTGGCTTGGCCAACAGGAGCACATGGGCGATGGAGAGGGGGCAATGGGAGATCAGTGTTTTTATTCAATAGGATTTTTTTTAATGCCATCTGTGATTAAGGGGTAGAAAGACCCATGGGAGCTACTAGGGTGAGCTTTGCCTCTCCCAGACTCAAGAAAGGGGCTGCTGGATGCAGGGGCAAGAAAGGGAAAAGAGAGAGGGGACCCTAGCAAAACACCGGATCTTTCAAACTCAGCTCATTTGGGGCTTGGCAACGTTTTCCTCTCACAAGCATGTAAGTTTTCATGCTTGCCCGGCAGGTATATCCGGGGTGTCTTGACTCCGATCACGGTGCAAACCTACTTGGTCCTTTGGGAGAGCATGGAATCACCTGGGAAAGCAACAATTCCCTGTCAGTAAAACGCTCACAAGACTGCATGAGCTTATTACAGTCGCTCCAGCAGAAATAAGTGGTACCTTTCAGAGTGCTTGCCAGAAGAAAATAGCAGTTCCGACCCAATTTCACACAGTTGGAATCAGCTGTGGGAGACTAATACACAATAAAAATAAAAAGACACAAATGCCCATTTCCCCCATGTCCTCTCCTAATAACATGAATAAAGCTCTGTTTCGATATTTCGTCCTTTCCAAAGGAGTCCAGTCGGATCAGTCCAAGTCAAATGTGTTTTAAGTCAAACTGCTCTGACTCTTCCACCCTTTACTTGATGAAATTTTTAATTGTCCACCTTTGTCCTGTGCAGCTGCGAAGAATCAGATCGATGCCGGCCATTCCCCTGTTCTCCACTTCCAAGCATCGTCCCGTTCCCTTGTTCAGGATGGCACCGTTCTAAAAGGATACGGGGAAAATAATAAAAACATTAAAGGCATGGGGTTGCCTGTGAAGCAAGCCAGGACTGCGCTGCCCAGGAGCGCAGCTGTGTCCTCATGCATTGCTGGAAAGTGCACAGCACTTA